>NC_142954.1:19189264-19206764 GCF_046866305.1 Octopus bimaculoides | reverse complement strand
TGTGTGTAGTGCCCAGTAGTGCAATTTTCTGTATGTTAAATACATTTGTAAGTCCTGGTGTTTTTGTTATGTATTTGTTTGAATATTTTTTTTATTATACCTAAGGCACCTACTATGATAGGAATTGTTTCTGGTTTTAGATTCCACATTCGAGTTACCTCTATTTCCAGGTCTTTGTATTTTGAAAGTTTTTCCATTTCTTTTAGAGAGACGTTGTCATCTGCTGGTATTGATACATCAATTAGAAAGCATTTTTTTCCTTCATGATCTTTGACAACTATATCTGGTCTATTGGCCATCATCATCATCATCATCAATATTATTATTATTAGATAGAGGGGTGAGTTCTTTACTTTTGTATACGATTGCCACAATCCGTCACTAAGGTAAACATAGCTGACGTAATCCATCACTATGGCCAACTTAATGACAAAAAGCGCAACTCGAAAGTAACTTATTTATTTTCGCTTCGAACGATATATTTCGGCATCTTGCGTGCCTTCAACAGGTTCAAAATTTTGAACCTGTTGAAGGCACGCAAGATGCCGAAATATTGTTGTTCAAAGCACCAATAGATAAGTTATTTTTGAGTTGTGCTTTATTATTATTATTATTATTATTTTGATAGTTTTATGTGAGTTTCTAATACCCCACTGTGTTCCTGAAGTGTGCACAGTAGTGTGTGTTCTTACTTTTGTAGGGGTTAGAGGAGTATACACTCACGCTGTTAGTGTACAATTTTTATCTATGTATGTATGTATGTATGCCTGCATGCGTATATGTAAGAGAATTGTTAGTGAGGGATTATTAATCTGGACAAAACACTTGAAAAACTCTCTTAGAACACCAGGTTTACAATATTGTTTAAAAAAGTAAAGAACTCTGCGATTCTTGTGGTAGGGTCCGAGGTCAGAGTTCATCACCATTCTATTTAGTAAATCCATGGTTGTGTTCCAGTTATACTGGCTTTTACACAAAGTGGTATACAACACAAGATGTAAATAATGGTCATTACATTTTTTTTCTTTATTGTAGTAAATTTGACTTACATCTGTTTCGAGTCTTTGTTGATAGGTTTACTCAATCAGGAAGCCTATCAATAACAAATCTATGATTACTGGAAACAAATGTATGTCAAATTAACTACAATGAAGAAAAATATATATTTTAAATGACTGACACAGAAAACAGAGTGTAACTAGCTGGATTCCATATCAATCCTTTAAAATATACCCAACGTGCACCTAGGAATTCCTGATGTAGATCCAGCAATGAAAGTGCAGTAATGCAGATGACACCTGGCAGTCATAAGTGGTGAACGTGCTTTGCAGACACACTACCTGAGACTTACCTGAAACAAGGTTTGGATAATTCATTTTAAGGTCTCCTTTCTAAACCTTAATTTTAAATTCTAAATTTAACACACACACACACACACATATATGTATGTATGTCATCATAATCATCACCATCATTGTTTAACATCTGCTTTCCATGCTGGCATGGGTTGGATGGTTTGACATGGAGCTGGCTAGCAGGGAGCTCTCCAAACCCCAGCTGTCTGTCGTTGTTGTTGTTGTTGTTCTACAGCTAGATGTCCTTCCTAACATCAACCACTTAACAGAGTGTTCTGGGTGCCTTTTACATTCCACTGGCATGGGTGCATTTAAGCAGCCCTGGAACAGGTGTGCTAATGCAGCACTAGCATTGGTGCTTATGAAGGGGCACCAGCACCAGATTCCGTTGCCTGTTCTGGCATGGTTTCTCTAGCCGGATGCCCTTCCTAGTCCCGTACACTCCATAGAGTGTACTGGGTTCCTTTAATGTGACACCAGCACAAGTCCTTTTTATGTGGCACCAGCACTGTTATCAATTCTGCTGTGGCGGACAGGTGTTCACGAGTACAGCAAAGCACCAGATACCTCAGTCCATAGTCAACTCCTTCATAAGGCTCAGTGTCATGTGACTGGCCTTCAGTACTTCGTCCCATATATTCCCGGGTCTCCCTCTCCCACAAGTTCCATCTACTTTAAGCAATTGGCACTTCTGTATGCAACTGTCTACATCCATATGCACGACATCTGAAAATCTTACAAGTTTACAAAGATATATACATCATTATTTCAATCCTTGCTATTTTGTGTGCATATAATGAATTTGTAAAATATTTAAATAAAACCCTCATCAAGAAAAAAACCCAAAAAAAAAACCCCAAACTTCCAAGGAAAGCAAAAATTAAATACACGCAAATACTTACGAAATGGTTTTCTTCTCAACTACTTTAGGTTCCGGCCGGGCTCTGTTCAACACTTTGAGAAAATCAGAGGTTTTTGCTCGCATTCTTGAGTGAATATATGCCTGTTTGGAGATGGAGGAATGCGGAAAGAAAATGGATATATGAATAGGGAGAAGGCAGAACAATACAAAACACACACACACACATTATACATAGCAGAGGCTCAATTTATCCTATGTTGATTGCTTCCATTACGGTCACATATTGCAATGAACTACATCTACCAGCATTATGATGGCTCTCTGAGCCTCCAGAAACAGCTGTTGGACTTACTGCTATATTTAATATATCTAATTTGTTTATCTGCATAGTTGCCTCCATTCTATACCATCATTTTCACATCATCTATGTATATATTTTTATGAATAACAAGCAGAAGTTACAGAGTGACTCAAGAGCCAACAGTTTCATGCACTGGCACTTATCAGAGTGGTTTGAAATCAAGAGGATTTCATTTATATCCCAGCCATAATGGTGGTTGTGTGGTAAAAAGGCACAGGCATGACTGTGCGGTAAGAAGCTTTCTTCCTAACTACATGGTTCTGGTTTCAATCCCACTATGTGGGACCTTGGGCAAACCAACGCCTTGTCAGTGGATTTGGTGGACAGAAACTGAAAGAAGCCCATAATATATGTGTGAGTGTGTGTCCCTCATCACAGCTTCTCAACTAGTGTTGGTCTGTTTGTCTCTGTAACTTAGTGGTTTAGCAAAAGGGACTGATAGAATAAGGACCAGGCTTAAAATGAAAATAAGTACTGGTGTTGATTCATTCAACTAAAAATGAGTGCCGATGCATGAAACTCTCATCCCTCAAGTCACTCTGTAACTTCAGCCAATTAATGATAACACTGTGTAACAAAATTTTAATCTTTTTTTGCCTTTTGTCAGTAAGTGTTATTTCCTATCTGCTTTTCTCTAGAAATCAAAGGAAATGACTGCTATTCCCTTCATCCTGTGCTTTTCTGACCTGGACATCAATGCTTTGAAACAAACTGACCTATTTCCCGTTACATATCGCACAGTGAGTTGCTGAAGCAGAAATATCGTTATAGTAAATACTCTGTTCAGACCTTAATCACTTGAGCATGTCCCTTAGTGGCTGACAATATCTGCTTCTCTGATGATGAGCAGGAGTATTTGTGGGGAGCATCATGGCCATCTGTTGAGAGGGATTCTTTGGGGTTTGAATAAGAAAAGCAAAATTTGAAGGAAACATGAACCATTTTTCGTACTTTCTAGGGGATAAACAAATTGGAAATAACAATTGATACTTAAGAACAAAAATCATGCTACACAGTATAATATATATATATATATATATATATATATATATATATACATATATATATATATATACACTCATGTCTTGAATTCTATTTTCCTTTTTGTATTACCAAACCTAGATACCAACATCTAACTAGAAGTATCCAATAAAATCAATGGTCTATCCCAGAATTCATTGCTCTCACTAACTTCCTTTACACATTAATCATCCAGAGGAGGAGAGAGAGAGATGGCAGTGCTCACCTTGGAACATTTAATATGGTAGTGCAGATAATCTCTCAATGTGTGGATCAAGTTAATGGTATTACCTCGGCTGCTGTCGTTTGTGTGACGTGGGAAAAGAACTGAAGAAAAGAAAAAAAAAAAATAATAAGCACCAGCAACAACACAATCATCATCATCATATTGTCTTTTATATCATGTATTAATGGATGAATATCAAAGGTTATAAATTTCCAATGGATCACTCATTAGATTATCAACATGGGAGTATTGTGTAACATAGGCAGAATAAATATCACAAGGTATTTTATATCTGGTGCACCAATTTATTAGCACATTAAGCATACATACACAATGCACTCATTATCCATAAACATCCGCTTTCCATGCTGGCGAGCTACACCATGTTCTAGTTTGTATGTATGTATTCTTCTTCTATTTGTTTCAGTCATTTGACTGCACCTTTGGTCAAGCAAATCGACCCCAGGGCTCATTCTTTGTAAGCCTAGTACTTAATCTATTGGTCTCTTTTGCCGAACCACTAAGTGACGGAGACGTAAACACACCAGCATCGGTTGTCAAGCGATGTTGGGGGGGGACACTTCACGTCTGGCTGTACAGCCTTTTTGCTTGTTTGTTTATCCACCGTTTCGTTTTCCTGTCTTGTTTTCCGTCCGCCACTATCCTTCACGAAAATGATTTAATTTGTGTCCATGGGAAGAACCGTTTCAACGATGCGTACTGCCTTAATTCTTCGAAACGCCGGTGTTTTAATGGTGGCAGCTGATGAAGGAGATGTTTCTATGTGGCTTGCTTGCTTGTTGTACCTTGTTTATCATTTTGTCCATGTTCTTTTGCCACGTCATGTACCCAGTTATGTATCTATGTGTATATGTAGATGAAGGTATGTACATACATGTACATATATATGCATATACTCATATATTGTTTGTGTGTATATATATACGACAGGCTTCTTTCAATTTCCATCTACCAAATCCACTCAAGGCTTTGGTCGGCCAGAGGCTATAGTAGAAGACACTTGCCCAAGGTGCCATGCAGTGGGACTGAACCCAGAACCATGTAGTTGGTAAGCAAGCTACTTACCACACAGCCACTCCTGTGCCTTTGTGTGTGTGTGTGTGTGTGTGTGTGTGTATACACACTAAAAATGTAGACATCTCAACATTTATGAATGTGGTGACTTTCAGCCTAAACTAACTGAATGTTTGATATTCTAGTTTAGTTTCTCTGCAAACGGGCCAAAATGGACATAGAATTAAATGGAAATTCTGTGTTGTGAGGATTGTCCTGCTATTTTCTGTTGTTCTTTTGATGATATTGAAGTGGTTTTAGTCTTACTCCAACCATATTTGGCATTAATTCAAATGGAACTATTGCAACTCACTGAAATAAAATTTCTACTTCATTAATTGCAATTAAATGGAAAAAAGAAAAATTAGTTTCATCAAAATTGTGTGGTAAGAAGCTTGCTTCTGAATTGGTTCTGGGTTCAATCCCACTGCATGGTGCCTTGGGAAAGTGTCTTGGGCCAACATTAATTCCACGTGAAATTTCATGTGGCTCCAGTCCACTCAGCTGACAAAAATGAGTAATCTTGCAACGGATTGGCGTCCCATCCAGGTGGGGAATATACACGACATGAAACTGGGAAACCAGCCCTTATGAATCGCTATGATTCGAGAAGGAAGAAGGTAACTTACTGCCCAGTCCAGGAAATGAAATCATGAGTCCAATGCCCTAACCACTAGGTCACATGCCATCACAGAACATTGGATGCAGGTAGGGAAGTACTGAGAGGTGAAGAAGTCATACAAAGGAATATATTAGCTTACCAAATGTTATATAGCCAATATTGTCTCCGACTGAAGCGTCCGTGTTCTGCAGCTCTTGTGGCGGGTTTTTGTGACTGAACAGCACTTGAGGAGCCTGTTGGTATTTGCGGCGGCCTTCTTTGAACTCCTGTCGAGCAAATAATGAAAAACTGAGGTTAATTTTTTTTTAACCCTTTAGCATTTAAACCAGTCATATCCAGCCAAAGTGTTCTGTTGTATCATCAAACTGGCCAGATCTGGCCTCTCACAGCAACCCTACAATATCATTCTAAAAATTAGCAATTCTCTCTTCAAAATCTCAAGGCTACAACATAATGCATAATTAATGTAAAACAGTGAGGTTAAATAAGCAGTACTTCTGACAGAATAATGTGAATGTTAAAGAGTTAAAGAATAGAACTGGGTTCTATTATTGGCTGCAAGGGCCCAGCACAAAATATAACAAGGTGTTCGGATCAAGTGAATAAGGGAAATGAACAAAAATGATAAAAAAACAAAGTTATCTGTGTACCTTGTTGACACCTCACGAATTTTCATGAATTGAACTCAATGAATTCGGTCCATGAATTGAACTCACTACCTCATGGTTGTGAACCCGTAGCTCAGAAATGAGCGAGTCTTTCTAGCTCAAACCATTACTTCTCTGCATTGAGAGGTCACAGCTCTGGTACTACAGAGATGTGATTAAAATGTTACAGAAAAGACAGATTCTTCAAGCCAGGCCGGAGACCTTAGGGTAGAACACAAGCAAAATGGTTGGATTAATGTTCATAGTCTCAGTTGGTGCCATTTGGGAATCCAGCCAGAAAGTGTAAGGATGCTTGCTTCTGATAGGACCCTATGGAGGAGGTGCTTGAGTACTTAACCCTTATGACCTTCCCAAGAACAGCAAGAGGAGAAGATGACTGGATGAATAGATAAATAAACCGAAAGATAGATTATAGCTCTGGTACTACAGACATGATTGGAATATCACAGGAAAATAGTGCAAGACAGATTCTACAAGCTGAACCAATCCACAGGAGACCAAGAACAAAATAGTTGAATAATATCCATCGTTTCATTTAGTCACATTTGGAAATCCAGCTAGAAAGTCCAATGATGATTGCTTCTGATAGGACCCTATCAGAGGAAGTGCTTGAGGACTCCATCCCAACAACTCTGCAAGAAACAGTGGGAGGAGAAGATGGATGGATGAAAATAAGGAGCTGAAATACCACAAGTCTGATGCTTTAAAGATTCTGTTAATCCACCATCCTTATCTTTCCAACAACAATCTTTGGCACCTGTTTGAATTCCACATGTCTAACACATGTGGACATGCTTACAAACTCAAAAAAGGACAACACAGCACACATCATCATCATCATCATCATCATTTAACATCCGTTTTCTATGCTAGCATGGGTTGGACGATTTGACTGAGGACTGGCAAACCAGATGGCTACACCAGGCCCCAATCTGATCTGGCAGAGTTTCTACAGCTGGATGCCCTTCCTAACGCCAACCACTCCGAGAGTGTAGTGGGTGCTTTCACGTGCTACTGGCACAAGGGGCAGTTAGGCGGTACTGGCAACGGCCACGCTCAAAATGGTGTATTTTACGTGCCACCTGCACAAGAGCCAGTCCAGCAGCACTAGCAACGACCTCGCTCAAATGCTTTTTCACGTGCCACCAGCACAAGTGCCAGTAAGGCAACGCTGGTAACGATCACGCTCAAATGGTGCTATTTACACGCCACTGGCACAGAAGCCAGACTTAAGTAAACATTTTTTCACACTCAGAATTGCTGAAGCATGGAATAAACGACCCAGATCAATTGATAGACGTCAGGACACAACATCCTTCAAAACTTCCTTGCTTCACCAACAGGACACCTGATGTGTCCCCACAACTTGTTGTTTTAAAGGTCTCCTCCACTGTTCCCTTCTTGTGCATTAATCTATGTACTGCCCATGCACCTTTGGCTACTTTTTCTCATGAGTTTAGTGCACCTGAGCACTGTATAGCATAAGTTCATTATTATTTTAAAATTTGAAGGAATTGGGTTAATCAGTTCCAGTTAATTAAATCCAGTTACTGACTGGTACTTCACAGACCTTGGAAAGATGAAAGGTAAAGTTGATCTGGGTGAAATTTGAACTCTCAATGTAAAAAAACTAAAGCAAATATTGCAGGGATTTGGTTTGGTGCCTCTATCACTTTGCCAATTCACTACCAATTTCTGACAAATCCTAAGTTGGAATTTGTGTGTGTGTGTGTGATGCTGATTTCTTTACTGCCAACAAGGGGACAAACAAGGACAAAGGGATTAAGTCGATTATATCGACCCCAGTGCGTAACTGGTACTTAATTTATCGACCCCAAAAGGATGAAAGGCAAAGTTGACCACGGCGGATTTTGAACTCAGAACGTAGCGGCAGACAAAATACGGCTAAGCATTTCGCCTGGCGTGCAAACTTTTCTGCCAGCTCACCGCCTTTGTGTGTGTGATGCTGCCCTTACCTGCATAAACACTTTGCCAATGATGATGTCAGAATCATCCTTAAAGACTGTGCTGAAGATTACTGTCACTCGATCCTTCTGTGCATCTATGTACCTGGAAAGATAAAACATGAAAAAAAAATTTGGAAATAGAAACAGCAATGAAATAATATCTGATAACAACAACAACAGTAACAAAATGTGAGAAGTCAAAATGGAAGTCTTTAAGTGGTTTATCAATCTGCTAGAAATTGTAGCCAAATCCACCCTAACCTCTCCTCATATGCATAATGCAGTCATAGATATCATCCTCATCATCATCATCTTTCCTTGCTTTCATAGGTCAGATGGAATTTGTTGAGGTGGATTTCCCATGTCCAGATACCTTTCCTGTCACCAACCCTCACCTGTTTCCAAGCAAGGAGTAATACTCCCAAGGCCAGACGTGTTTTTACAGTAGATTGGAAGCAACGGGCACTGTTTGCATGACAAGGACATTTTACAACTGTCGCACGAAATCAACACAAAGTAACAACACACACACACACACACACACACGCGCGCGCATGTACACAAGAGGCTTCTTTCAGTTTCCACTTATCAAATCCATTCACAAGGCTTTGGTTGGCCGGGGGCTATAGTAGAAGACATTTGTCACACAGTGAGACAGAACCTGGAACCATGTGGTTCGGAAGCAAACTTCTTACCACACAGCCACACCTGTGCCTATAAAATGATAGAATGTCTCTAATCTTAGGTTTCCTTGTTGAGGGTTCACCTGGAGCTAAACAATAACGAAGCAATGAAGGGCCCCTCTATATGAGTGGTTTTCAATCAGGGTCAACATGATCTTTAGGGGTCCAGGTAAATACAGGCCACTGGCATTAGGTATGACTGCAATTTCACTTGGCTTGACAGGTTTTCTCAAAAACGTTAAGATTTAGTAAATAGGGACCAAGAGCTAAAATGGATTGACCAGGTTTGAGTGCACATCATCCGTTACATTGTGGGCTGACCAACCCTTTATGAAAATAAAAAGAGGATCTCAAAGAAGCAGGAACTTACATGGTTTCTTCATCTCGGTAATGAATGACAGCCCTTTTATGTCCAGACTCGCCCCTCTCCTGAAACTGAAAGTACTTCTCAAAAACTGATGCAAAGCAATTCCTCTTGAGGAGGGCAGCTGCCTTGATGACTTCTTCATAGTCAGAGGGAATGTTCTCCAGGTCATAGAGTAATGATATATTGTAGCCTAAATAGTAAATACAACAAGATTAAAAATCAAAATGGTGAAGAGAAAATGCATCAACAACAATTCTAAGCACAAAGCCTGAAATTTTGTGGAGAAAGGGACCAACCCCAGCATGCAACTGGTACTTGTTTTATTGAGCCCAAAAGTATGAAGGGTAAAGTCAACCTCAGTGGAAAGTGGTTTGTGTTAGGGTGGGTATCCAGTCATAGAAACCCAGTCAAAACTGAGACATTGGAGCAAAATGTGGCCCCGTGATCCATTGGATCTTGCCGATCCACGCAACCCATGCCAGCAAGGAACAAGGATGTTAAAAGATGATGATGATAATACATCAGCTGTAGGCAGGCTTGTGTGGTAAGAACCTTGATTCCTAATCACATGGTTCTGTGTTCAGTCCCACTGCATGGCACCATCAGCAAGCATCTTCTACTATAGCCCCAGGCTGACCAGTCTTGAGAGTGGATTTTGTAGATGGAAACTGAGAGAAGCTCATCATATGTTTATGTATGTGTGTGTGTGTTTCTCTTATCTACTTTTTATTTGTTTCAGTCATTTGACTGTGTCCACGCTGGGGCACCACCTTGAAGGGTTTTTAGTTAAACAAATCGACCCCAGGACTTATCTTTTAAAGTCTAGTACTTATTCTATTGTCCCTTTTGCCTAACCACTAAGTTACAGGGATGTAAACACACCAACACCGGTTGTCAAATGGTGGTGGGGGACAAATATACACAAAAACACACACACATAGGTGCATGTGCGGCTGTGTGGTAAGAAGCTTGCTTCCCAACAACATGATTCTGGGTACCTTGGCCAAGTATCTTCTACTATGGTCTTGGGCCAACCAAAGCCTTGTGAGTAGATTTGGTCGACAGAAACTGAAAGAAGCCCATCGTAAATAAGAAACTTGGAGAGCATTTGTAAACCTTCAACAGAACTTTAGGGTACTGACCTTCTTCTGGATCTGTTAAATAATCTCCATATTCTCGCCGAATAAGCTGTAAAAGAGATAATAATAATAATAATAATAATAATAATAATAATGATAATCTTTCTACTATAGGCACAAGGTACTTAATTTATTGACCCTGAAAGGATGAAAGGTAAAGTCGACCTTGGTAGAATTTCAATTTAGAACATATGGCATTTCCATATTTTGCCAACTAAAATAGCTCCCCACCCCAAGCAAGTTTGCTTAGTGAGGAGGGTTACCAGAAATCCAGCAGGACAAAAGTAATACATGTCAAAAGGATGAATGAACCCAAAATAAGGGCAACAACTATCTGACAATAGTGCAGGGACTTAGAAATTCCGAGTTAGTGTTTGGCAAGCTGTCAGACCACAGGGGGCAAGGCAAATCCTTAGCCTTTGTTATAGCATGTCTATAAAAGAAGGCGCTAAATGGGGTAAAAACCCCCTTCAGTTATGACTGACCAAGGGATTGCAGTCAAAAGGTTACCCTCCAAGGCACAAGTCTAAGGAAGGTTGTTTTTGGAAGAACAGTGGTCACCCATGCATACCATCCTCTCCTCTCCACACCACCAATGTTGTCCAAGGGAAAGGCAAAGACCTCTATAGCTTGGCACCAGTGATGTCGCAACTCATTTCTACAGCTGAGTGAATGGGAACAACATGAAATAAAGTGTCTTGCTCAAGAAAACAACAGACAGAGCGGTCCGGGATTCGAACTCACTACCTCATGATAGTGAGCCCAATGCTCTAACCACTGAGCCATGTGCCTTCACAGAGAGGTGGCACTATTAAGGCGGCGAGCTCGCAGAAACGTTAGCACGCCGGGTGAAATGCTTCGCGGTATTTCATCTGCCGTCACGTTCTGAGTTCAAATTCCGCCGAGGTTGGCTTTGCCTTTCATCCTTTCGGGGGTCGATAAATTAAGTACCAGTTACGCACTGGGGTCGATGTAATCGACTTAATCCCTTTGTCTGTCCTTGTTTGTCCCCTCTACGTTTAGGATGAAAGGATGAACGGCACAGTTGGGATTTGAGTTCAGAATCCAGAAAGCAGGAATTAATCATCATCAAATCATTATTTAACATCAGTTTAACATGCCAGCATGGGTTGGATGGCTTGACTGAAGCTTGTAAGTCAGAAAACTGTCAGATATTATAAAGTACTCTCTCTCTGATGCCCTCAATCTGCCACCATCACTGCCACCACCTTATTTTATAAACTACCTGGTTATTCAGCAAATTATTGAAAATTCCAAGAAAGAGAAAAAAAAGACTCAACTTACCGCATCGGCACCATGTTCTTGAAGCTCTTTATAGAATTTAAGAGCAATACTGACCTGTAAAAGAAATAATAGGACAGATCAGTTATATATGAGAATGTGTGTGTGTGTAGTTAAAATGTAAGGGTAGAATTTTCCTTGCATTCTCATCTAAAATCTGTTGGGAAAATTTTTAATTTTGATTTCCAATTTCTTCTTATTTCCTAATTACATGTATATGTGTATGAGTGTGTGTGTGTGTGTATACCCACACTGCCATAAATGATATGCCTGACCAACAACCAAAGAACTCCACAACCTTTCGAGCACTCTTCATTCAAAACTCATCCTGACCTTCCCATTTATTCTTTGTATTCGATTCTCAGCATTCTTTACCTGCCACTTTCTGAATACATACCAAACATCCTGCTTTATTAAAAAATCTGCAAACTACTATAAAGGCACTCATCATACCAACACCATCCTGCCACACACGGAAGCGAAATGTACATATTATAACACTGTAACATATTATGTAACCTGATGAGGTTTCTTCTGCACTGTGGGGTACATTTGATTCCATTATATCGTTCCCCACCCACAAGGAAGTAGTGCAGACCTAAGCCAAAATGACTGTCATGCTAAATAAAGCTTACAGTACACTCTGTCTTTCCTATCATTTATTTAAAATATACTAAATATGCACCAAAGAATTCCTTATGCAGATCCTGCGATGAAAGTGCAGTACTGCGGATGATGCCCGGTAGCTGCATGTGGAGAACGTGCTCTCAAGGGACACTACTAGGGACATACCCTAAACAAGGTTTGGCTTCTACATTTTAAAGTATCCTATCTAAATTTTAATTTTAAACATAACCTTTATATATATCATTATCGTCGTTTAATGTCCGCTTTCCATGCTAGCATGGGTTGGACGATTTGACTGAGGACTGGTGAACCGGATGGCTGCACCAGGCTCCAATCTGATCTGGTGAGGTTTCTACAGCTGGATTCCCTTCCTAACGCCAACAACTCCAAGAGTACAGTGGGTGCTTTTTACGTGCCACTGGCATGGGGGCCAGTCAAGATGCAAACACACACACACTCACACACAAATATATATATATATATATATATATATATATATATACATACACACATAAATATATATATATATACTAGCAGTATAACCCGGCGCTGCTCGGGATTAAACTAGGATTATTAAATGATTAAGTCCTTTATTTCAAACCAAAATAAGTAACATCGACATCAGATTTGAGCGAAATCCGTTGAAATTGGTTTGGCTGAAAATGGTTTGCTGGCAATTTGATTCGGAAATCCCATAAGGAATCAGTTTATTTGTTATTTTCACTTATTGACTCTTTTTTTAAATGTTGCATTAGAGATCTGCATAGGAGAAGGTTGATCTGAAGGTTTGCATTGGAGTAACTTAGGAAAGCTTACCAACAACCTTAACCAAAAAATAAGGAGCCTGTCCCTTCTATGTTAACCCTAACCCTAACCCTAACTCTGACCCTAAAACCGTAACCCTAACCGTAACACCCTAGTGGAAATCGTGCGGGTGTTAATCTGAAAAATTACCAAACCCTTTTTGTGGTCCGAAAAACGGGTTGGGGGTGGGGTGACTGACAAATTGTTACATACGTTTTTGTTTCATAGTTGTGAAATATAAACAAAACTCTTTCGCTCCCAAAGTAGTATATGTGCGTATGTGTGAGAGTGAGAGGGGGGAGAAAGATGAACGATTTAAAATAAATATATTTGAATTGTTGTGTGAGAAAGTATATATAATCTTATTACAGAATATAGTGTCTTTCAAAAACATCTTCTATTTGAAACTCTCTCATGTTTAAGAAAACAAATGCATTTTACTCCGTCTTCCTTCGCTACGTTTTCTTTCCTAATACGCTTTGTCTCCCTCTTCCACTTGTTCGTTCCTTTTCTTTTCTTTTGTTAGACGCTGTCTTGGTGAGAGAAATCTTTTTTTCCTTGGCCGCTTTGTCTCCCTCTCCCACTTTTTCATTTTAGACGCTTGGCAAACACTCTGTTTCTCCCCTTGTCACAAACACACTATTTCTTTCTTTCTCTCTCTCTTTCTTTCTTTCTCCCTCTCTTTCTTTCTTTCTCCCTCTCTCTCTCCTTCACGCGCGTACGCACAGACTTGACTTCGCCATGTCAACAAACTTCAAAATTGGTAAAAGTTTATCGATTTTTACAGCTATACGCGGGTGCCTCTGTGAGAAAAAGTTGACAAAAACACAGGTAGGGTCATGAACAATGTCCTCCTAAAATTGGAGCGACATGCGTGCTAATTTGTGGACGTGCATAACCCACATCACGTACACACACACACAAACATCTTGTGTTTTATAGATATTGATATACACACATTACACTATGACTAAATTGCTGCTTACTCTTATTTTAGTTTTCTGTTGGTCTGGGTTTGATATATGATAGAGGACCCCATCAAAATCTGAAATAAAAACAAGAGAAAGTTTGCTAATTAAATATTTCCTGTTGCAGAAAGAGAGAGAGAGAGAAAGAGAAAGGGAACGAGAGAGAGAGAAAGGGAACGAGAGAGGGAGAGAAAGGGAACGAGAGAGAGAGAGCGATTGAAAGAAAGAACAATTATGTAGAGGTATGGATTTATGGTTAAGAGTTCAATCCTTCTGCATATTAAAAAAAAACAATAACGAACTTATTGCATGCAGTGTTCAGGTGCACTACAACTCATCGGAAGAAGTTGTCAAAGTGGTGGCAGGCGACAAACACAAAAAGACACACACACACACACACACACATATATATACATGACAGGCTTCTTTCAGTCTCTGTCGATCGGATCCACTCCCAAAGCTTTGGTTGGCACAGGGCTATAGTAAAAGACACTTGTGCAAGGTGTCACATAGTATGACTGAACCCACAACCATGCTTGACAACTAGTGTTGGTGTGTTTATGGCCCCACAACTTAGTGGTTCAGCAAAACAAAACAACAGAAAAAGTACCAGGATTTAAAAAAAAAAAAAAAAAAACAAATATGTGGGTCAATTCGTTCAAAACTAAAACTTCTTCAAGGCAGTGCCCCAGCATGGGCTGTAGTCTAATAACTGAAACAGATAAACGATAAAACACACACACACACAGCTATCATGGGTTGTTCATGTGTATTTGTGTTGTGCCGAAAAACAAAATATGCCATGAAAACCATTTAAGGTAATTTCTAGAGAGAACCAAACTAAGCAGTTTCACTGATGTTCCAGTTGATCAGGACCTGCTTACCTCCCCTTCCCAATATGCTGGCAACCACTCCATAAAGAGTACTGGATGCTTTTTATGTGGCACCATAACAAGTGCACTTTTCCTGTGGCAACAATAAATTAGTCAATGAGGGGGTCTCTCAATTTATTATTGTGAGGAAGACAGGTGCTTGGAGACCAGTGGAATGTGGTTTGTAATTAGAATATTGAGGATAGCATGGACAATGTGTCTGATGAAGAAGTGATGACCCGGGTTGCAGTAAATAGGAAACTGCTTCATGAGATTAAGGGTCAAGCAACTGAAACTTTTTTTGGTCAAGCGATTGGAAAAGAGGGCCTGGAGAACCTATTGGTGACCAGAAAGATTGAATGGAAAAAGCAGTAGAGGAAGAAGGACAATATGGCTGTCACGCTTCATGAACTGGTTGGAAGAAAAAAGGCAGTAAACATTGGGAAGTGGAACTGTTACAGAAAACAAAGAACAGAGAATTGTGACAAGACATGGTTGCTCATGAGAGATGAGGATTCGAGTCTCTACATCTACACAGGAAAGTTAGATGGTTTGAAAAACGAGCTAGTTTTTTTATGGAGTTTCTCTATATGCCTCCATTGAAGTCTAATGTCGGCTCCGTACCGATTAGATAATACAGTCCTGCATTTAAGAGATGAGGAAATACAGAACTGTATTATCAAATCGGTATGGTTGCTCATGTCCGACATTCTTGACCATGGCACCTAAAAAAAACAAAAAAAACGAAGACAACTTACCTGCAATGGTCATATCAATATTCTCTGCTTTAACCCTGGAAGTAACAAAAATAGAACACCATTAAAATAAAAACCAAAAACAAAACATGCATGAATACAAATAAACAAAAGTATATAAACACACACACACGTTTGTGTGTGTGTGTGTGTGTATATATATATCTGTAAAAATATGTGACACTTATTTGGTGTCATACTTTTACAGATAAATTCCTCTATTTACATAATATCGAGGTCTCTTTCTTTCTTTTGTTGTCCTTTCTATCAATATATATATATATATATATATAGAGAGAGAGAGATAGAGATAAAAAAGGATAAAGAGAACAATGGCAAAGTTAGAAATATATTTTATGGATAAAGTCTTACAGCTGTTTCAGGCAAAATCCAATGTATCCCTTCATTGGAGACAGAAATAATAGAGGAATGGATTATTATAGCTGTAAGACTTTATCCATAAAATATACTGCTAACTTTGCCATTGTTCTCTTTATCCTTTTCTCTCTTTATACATACACACGCTAATACACGACCTATGTTATAATCCCCACTCTTGTTTATACAACGAATGGGGCAAAACTAGCCGGTATACAGCACTTACTCGGTATTACCTGTATCTTTGGGTTTGGTTGGATCCAATACCCTTCTTAACCTTATATATATATATATATATATATATATATATATCGTCATCATTATTTATGGTCTATTTTCCATGCTAGCATAAACCGAATAGTTTGGCAGGAGCTAACAAGTCAGAAGACTTGCCAAGTTCCAATCTCTGCTTTGATATGGTTTTTATGGCTGGATGCCTTTTTTGATGCCAACCACTTTACAGAGAGTACTGGGTGCATTTTATATGCCACTGGCATTAGAAAAGTCACCAAGTAACTCACAGGAAGAAACCTTTCAAATGAGGGGGGGGGGGTTGAATCGAGGGAGGTGGCTTTATGCCAGGTGATGAGCAAAAGAATGATAGAGAGAGAGAGAAACAAATATCTTGCTTAAAGGTGATCCGTGGTTACCCTCACTGGAGAAAAGATATAGTGGTGAAGATGGGACAGGGTGTGCTCCATGTCATATATATATATATATATATATATATATATATATATATATATATATATATATATATATATATGTAAGAACGACCGTGAGAACCCAAAAGGAGAAATGGTGACGAATGGAAAAACAGGGCTCCTTTTATTAAACGCGTCACACGGTCGAACACAAAAATATATCAAATGATATACATATGTTATACTTCGATAACATAGTGAATTCGTAAATGGCCAGTAAGGAAGACGATAAAGATGAATAACCGTAATATTTATTGTAGCATTAAAATGTATGTCTGTGTGTGAGTGTATGCGACATAATGAAAACACAATAAAAGACAGGCCGTCGTGTAAAGAAAAGAGTGTGTAAGTGATACATGTATGTGTGAGATACAGCAGATAGAAAAAGAGTCAGTAACACGTGTGAGCATTTATACCAGTTCTTAGAGTACACAGTGGTATGTGTCTGTATGTAAGAAGTTGAGGCGTGTGGGGAAGAGCGATCACTCGTGATGTTAGGGCTTCCATGCCAAGCCGGGTTCTTGTATACAGATGTTCCTCGCAGGCTGGGTTCTTGTCTGTTGTCTATCGTGGCGAAGGTGAATCGCACAAACAGAGTTAGAAGTTCTGCGGTAGTTTTGGTTAGCTGGTGTACGTAGAAGTCATGTTGACGCTGTTGGTGACGCTGGTAGTAGTAGTGTTGTGTTGACTGGCGGCGAATCTTGTAGTTCGTATTTGAAGTGGTGTTGACGCTGGCGGTGACGATG
>NC_142954.1:19174264-19181764 GCF_046866305.1 Octopus bimaculoides | reverse complement strand
ATTTTCAAAATTAATTAGAACAAGGTTAGTGCATTTCAACAGAAGTACAGCAATGAAATGTTCAACTCTTTTGATACCAGCCTAAGATCACCCCTGGTTTTATGATACATTGCCTCATATTCAAAGTGATCGAAATGAAAACCTTCCATCGAAATTTCATGTTAATTTGTGTTTCAAACCGCAAATACTGACAAATATATTTTATGGTCTTCTTGATTATTTTCAAAATTAATTGAATTAAAGCCAGTGTATTTCAACAGAAATATGATAACAAAAGCTAAATTGGTAGGGGAAAATGTACGACAATGACTGATAATATTTTTAGTAAGTTTTGCAAGCAAGGGAGACAATTGAAGACATGTTTTGATGTAATGACTAACACATCAGGAAAACGAACTTCAGCATACTTTTTTATGGAAGTACAGTAATGGATGAATCAACAGCAACAGTTAACATCTGTTTTCCATGCTGGCATGGGTTAGACAGCTTGACAGGAACTGGCAAGGCCAGGGGCTGCACAGGTCCTAGATTCTGTTTTGGCGTGGTTTCTGTAACTTGATGCCCTTCCTAATGCCAATCGCTCCACAGAGTGTACTGGGTGATTTTTATGTGGCACTAGCACCCGCACCAATTTTTTTTTTTTTTATGTGGCACCGTGGTTTTCAGATCTCAATTTTGTTGTGGTGGGCAGGACTTCTCAAGTACAGCAATGCACCACATATCTCGGTCCTCTGTCATCCCCTTCAGCATTGAGATCAGCTTCCAATACTACATCTCATGTCTGTCAGTGCTTTGAAATTGGCCTTCAATACTTCGTCCCATGTTCAGCCTTCAGGAGGAATTTCAACCATGTTTCGTGGTCTGCTACCACAACAACTCCTTTATAGGATCCAGTTAGCTCAAGACATCATCAGGAGGAACCACGTCCGGTTTCGGCCCCTACTCCTCTACCATTTTGATGTGCCCCCCCCCCCCCACTTTCGGAGGTGTCTTCAGCTCTGGTGTTGGGTGCATGTCTTCTTTCTTCTATTCCCTGGCCTCTTCGATGCAGCATCAACGAGTGTCAGCGTCCGACTGACTGTCTTGTCAAATTCCCCTTTTTTATACCTGCTGCTAGGCTCCAGCAGGCTGCCCCAGCAAGTTGGGGGGCAGCCTGTTGTTATCAAGAGAAACCATACAAACATTGTGCATTACTTGGCAAAGGAGAGAGGATTCTTCAGAGAATAAGTAACTTAGTGTTGCCATCTGCACAAAAAACAATAACGATAGCAATGTAGACATCAATAAAAAAAAGCTAACTGGAAATAGTTATGTACAGAAGATAAAAATAATATCAGTGACTAATTAATATTATGCTAATTACTCAGCAAAAAATGAGTCCTGTCATATATTTTTTTTTATGAATGCATATCATTATTCCTTTGGCTTTTTCCTTTTATCATAAAATACTTTTAATCCTTTTATCGAATTATTTTTTGATTGCAGCAAAATTATTTGCCACTGCCACCCCACCCCCACATAATTGTATCCCCACCCCCTTATTGCATGCTAATATTTTCCCCTTATCACCCAATTATATTTTCACTCTTATCCTCTATCTTGTTTCAATCATTGGACTGTGGCCATGCTGGGGCACCACCTTGAAGAATTTTAGTTGAATGAATCAACCCCAGTATTGATTTTTTTTTTAAGGCCTGGTAATTATTCCATCAGTCTCTTTTGATGAACTGCTAAGTTATGAGGACGTAAACACAAGCTGTGGCTGGTGAGAGACAAATACATATACAAAGACGCACACACATATACGACAGGCTTCTTTCAGTTTCCATCTACCAAATACACTCATAAGGCTTTGGTTGGCCCGAGGCTATAGTAGAAGAAACTTGCACAAGGTGCCACATGGTGGGACTGAACCCCGAACCATGTGGTTGGGAAGCAAATTTCTTACCACACAGCCATGCCTGCTGCACCTATCTACAAAATTATATTTTCCCCATTCTTCACAAAATTATATTTTCCCTCACCACATTATTTACCCCACACAATTATATTTTCCCCTCTCATCACGTAATTACATTTTCCCTCACAAAACTATTTCACCCTGCTTATCCAGATAATCACATACCACCTCCCCATCAATTCCATCATGTAATTAGAATTCCAGTCCCCACCCCCACCCCACTCACAACACAACTGCAGAAAAAAAAAAGAAAAGAAAAAAAGCATAAATTTTTTTCGCTATCTATGCATAAAGAGCTTCTTTGAAGAGAATGCAAACTGCAATTAAGACTCACCTGAATAATGCCGCTATTTTTTGTTTTTCTGCCAGGTGAGAAAGCTGGCAGAGTCATTAGCACATCAAACAAAATGCTTTGTGGCATTTCTTCAGGTTTTATGTTTCTAGTTTAACCCTTCAGCATTTAAACCGGCCGTATCTGGCCCAAATATTCTACCTGTTTTATGTTTAAACTGGCCAGATCTGGCCTCTCCCACCTACTTTACAACGTAATGCTAAAAATATACAATCACCAGCCTGAAGCTTTGAGGTAATGCATAATTGATTGAAAATACTGTGGATGAATAAGCATTGTGTTTGACAGAATGATCTGAACACTAAAGGGTAAATTCTGCCAAGGTTGACTTAGCCTTTCATCCTTTTGCAGAAATAATTTGTTTCATCATCATCATCGTTTAACGTCCGCTTTCCATGCTAGCATGGGTTGGATGATTTGACTGAGGACTGGTGAACCAGATGGCTACACCAGGCTCCAATCTGATTTGGCAGAATTTCTACAGCTGGATGCCCTTCCTAATGCCAACCACTCCGAGAGTGTAGTGGGTGCTTTTACGTGCCACTGGCACGAAGGCCAGTCAGGCGGTACTGGCAATGGCCACACTCAAAATGGTGTATTTTACGTGCCACCTGCACAGGAGCCAGTCCAGCGGCACTGGCAACGATCTCACTCAAATGTTTTGTTCACGTGCCACCGGCACCAGTGCCAGTAAGGCGACGCTGGTAATGACCACGATCAAATGGTGCTATTTACGTGCCACTGGCATGGAAGCCTGACAGCTGCTCTGGCAATGATCACGCTTGGACGGTGCTCTTAGCGCTCCACTCGTACAGGTGCCATCACGATTTCGATTTCACTTGCCCCAACAAGTCTTCGCAAGCTGAGTTTAGTGTCCAATGAAGGAGAGGTTGGCATGGGTGCCAGTCGTCGAATTTGGTTCGATTTCACTTGCCTCAACAGGTCTTCGCAAGCAGAGGTTAGTGTCCAATGAAGGAGTTGGCATGGGTGCCAGTCGTCAAATTTGGTTCGATTTCAATTTCACTTGCCTCAACAGGTCTTCGCAAGCAGAGGTTAGTGTCCAATGAAGGAAAGGTACACATAAGTGAGCTGGCTACACCCCTGGTAGAGGCCTCACATTATGGTCTATCAAATGTGTGTGCAA
Organism: Octopus bimaculoides; assembly: GCF_046866305.1. Classification (NCBI taxonomy): domain Eukaryota; kingdom Metazoa; phylum Mollusca; class Cephalopoda; order Octopoda; family Octopodidae; genus Octopus; species Octopus bimaculoides. Next base: position 19,178,308 of record NC_142954.1, on the reverse strand, counting down.
TAAACTAGTGCACTCCCTCCATCAAATCGATGTTGCCTGAACAGGCACATGATATACCATACATGAGGTGTTGAAGTGATTGCAATGTAAGGTGAAGTGTTTTGCCCGGAATACTGTGAAATGAGATTAAACCAGAGACTTCATCACTGTAAAGTGAGCTTAACCACATAGCCAAGCTTGTTCCTATGGTTAAACACACACATACACAATACAGAAGTGTTTAATGTATTGCATTATGACTGATCTAATCTTGTACATGAAATTCAGTCTTTACATAGTTGTAATCGTAGTCATCATCTACGTTTTCTTTTCTTCATGCTGGCTGAGTTACATCAAGAAATTAGGTAGAACATAACGAGGCAGATTATCTATGGATGGATGCTCTTCCTGTCACCAATCCTGACCTGTTTCTCAAGTATGATATTCTTTTATTGTTTTACTTGTTCCAGTCATCTGAATCCAGCCATGTTGGAGCATCGCTTTGAAGGATTTAGTCAAAGAAATCAAGCCTAGTACTTATTCTATTAGTCACTTTTGCTGAACCGCAAAGTTACGGGGGACATAAACACACCAACATTGGTTGTCAAATGGTGGTGGGTGACAAACACAGACACAAAGGCACACATACACACAGATATATATATATATGACGGGCTTCTTTCAGTTTCTTTCTTCCAAATCCACTCACAAGGATTTGCGGGGCCTGAGGTTATAGTAAAAACTTGCCCAAGGTGCCATGCAGTGGGACTGAACCCAGAACCATGTGGCTGGGAAGCAAGTGTCTTACTACAAGCCATGCCTGCGCCTATATACCGTAATTTATTTATCTATTTTTTCTTTCATTTCACTGGTCCTCACACGACCGAGACTTTTGTTCATTATACAGAAAGAAAAACAAATGATGTCTCCGTCTTTTTGCTTGGATCATATTGGGTTCAAATTTTGGTACAAGGCCAGCAACTTTGAAGGAGGGGCTAAGTCGGTTACATCGACCCCCCCCCCCCCCGATCAACTAGTCCTTATTTTATCAACCCTGAAAGGATGAAAGGTATCATTGACCTTGGTGGGACTTAAAATCAGAATTAAGACAGGCAAAATGGTTAGCGACATTTTGTTCATCTTTACTAAGCATTTGCCCAGCATGCTAACGATTCTTATTTCTTTATTGCTCACAAGGGGGTTTAACATAGAGGGGACAAACAAGGACAGACAAAGAGATTAAGTCGATTACATGGACCCCAGTGCGCAACTGGTACTTAATTTATCGATCTTGGCGGAATTTGAACTCAGACAAAGGGATTAAGTCAATTACATCGACGCCAGTGCGCAACTGGTACTTAATTTATCGACCTCGAAAGGATGAATGGCAAAGTCGACGTCGGCAGAATTTGAACTCAGAACGTAAAGACAGCTAAACATTTTGCCCGGCGTGCTAACGTTTCTTATTTCTTTATTGCCCAGAAGGGGCTAAACATAGAGGGGACAAACAAGGACAGACAAAGAGATTAATTCGATTACATCGAGCCCAGTGAGTAACTGGTACTTAATTTATCAACCCCAAAAGGATGAAAGGCAAAGTCGACCTCGGCGGAATTTGAACTCAGAACATAACGGCAAACGAAATACCGCTAAGCATTTTGCCCGGCATGCTAACCAATTCTACCATCCTGACACCTTTATACAGGCATTAAATAATCCTTTCTACTAAAGGCACTAGGCCTGAAATTGTGGGGGAAGGGGCTAGTTGATTACATCAACCCCAGTGCATAACTGGTACTTATTTCATCGACCCCGAAAGGATGAAAGGCAAAGTCAACCTTGGCGGAATTTGAACACAGAACATACAGATAGACAAAATGCTGCTAAGCATTTTCGCCTGGCGTGCTAACAATTCAGCCAGCTCGTGTGTGTGTGTGTGTGTGTGTGTGTTACACATATTTAAATTTCTGGGGGATTTTCTTGTGTGTTTTTTTTTGAGGGGTAATGTTAGAATTTCTCAATTCTTTGCACTCCATATTATGTATGACTAATGGCTTACTGAAGACAAAGACACATGTGATCCATGTGGTGAGAGAATCACATGTGGGCATGGGAACGCTTTTGAGGGTGACAGTCTGTGTGTGTGTGTGAGAGCGAGTGATGGGGTATGACAGCATGTGAGAGAGAGAGAGAAAGTGTGGGTGTGAGAGAGTGTGTGTGTGTGTGAGAGAGACAGAGAGTGTGGGTGTGAGAGTGTGTGTGTGCATGTGAGAGTATGCGTGCATGTGAGAGAGTATGTGTGAATGTGAGAGAGTGTGTGCGTGTGAGAGAGTGTGTGTGTGTATGTGAGAGTGTTTGTGTGTATGTGAGAGTGTTTGTGTGTATGTGAGAGTGTTTGTGTGTATGTGAGAGAGTGTGTCTGTGTGTGTGAGAGAGAGTGTGTCTGTGTGAGTGAGAGAGTGTGTGTGTGTATGCAAGAATGTGTGTGAGAGACAGAGTGTGTGTGTGAGAGAGAGAGAGAGAGAGAAAGAGACTGTGAGCATGTGTAAGCTCTAGAATTCTTAGCAATCTACTCTTGTGGTTTTCCCATCTGCTTATAATTTGTGAGGAGGAAGGGAATGGTACATGCTCACACACACACACACACACACACACACACACACACACACATTCTTTTTACAATACAATGTACAGAAAGTACTCAATGTACTTCTAGCATATCATTACATGCCTCCATGTATCTATGCTTTATATATATATATATATATATATATATATATACATACATACGAGGGGTGCTGAAAAGTTCCTGGCTTTGGATAAAAGAAAATACAGAAGGATCAGTTGATCGTGATTTTATTTAATATGTCCCCCTCCAACCCACACACTTATTGCAGCAGTCCTTTGAATTTTCTAAGCCCTGTAAAAGAACACGAAAGGTTGGGCCTCCAACCAGGCCTTTGACAATACCCTAAAAGCCAGAAACTTTCCAGCACCTTGTCATATATATGTATATATAATATTTATTCTACATTATATCGTACGGCTCCATGAAACCCCCACGAACTAGCGGTCATCGACTGATGACGAGCAAAGACTCAGAAACTAGTCTCTGGGTGGAGGTGCTTGTCCCCCCCCCCCTTGTAAACATAAGGACACAGGAAATGTGTCAAGGCCGACAGGAAGCGGTGCTGCTTCCTAGAGCTAAATAGCAGTAGTATTATTCCCTTCATGGAACTGTCACATTAAGTTGACAGCATACAACTACTATATATATATATATATATATATATATATATATATATATATATATATTGTCTTGGTTTACGTTTGCCACCTTGGAATCCTCTGTTTAGCTGGTTGATCCACTACTCAGGAAGAGACTATTCTAGAGTACGTCCTGCCTTATCTTCGAAACGTCTAGTTAGAATAGAGGCAGCTGATGAATAATTCCAAGTGGCTTTCTGTTTTCCTATGTGTTCGTTCCGTTGTCTGTAGTTCATTGTTCTAACGTCCTGTACCCTGATATGCATCTATATACACATGTAGATGAAAGTATATACATATATGTGTGTATACATGCATATATATATATTTTTGTATTATATATATATCCTTTTTTCTGTTATTTGTTTCAGTTATTGACTGCAGCCATGCTGGAGCACAACCTTTAGTCAAATAAATCAACCTCAGGACTTATTTTTTGTAAGCCTGGTATATATTCTATCGGTGTCTTTTGCCAAACTGCTAAGTTACGGGGACATAAACACACCAAGATCAGTTGTCAAGCGATAGTAGGAGGACAAACACAGACACAGACACACACACATATATGACAGGCTTCTTTCAGTTTCCGTCTACCAAATCCACTCACAAGGCTTTGATCGGCCCGAGGCTATAGTAGAAGATACTTGCCCAAGGTGCCACGCAGTGGGACTGAACCTGGAACCATTCATCCAGGCACAAGAACCATACAAAGGCAGACACTGGAGCACTATGCAGTCCTTGGGCCCTTCAGATCCTGTCAAACCATCCAACCCATGCCAGCATGAAACATGGATGCTA
>NC_142954.1:19086764-19169264 GCF_046866305.1 Octopus bimaculoides | reverse complement strand
TAGTGGAGCACTAAGAGCACCATGCAAGCGTAATTATTGCCAGGGCTGCTGACTGGCCCCCATGCCGGTGGCACGTAAAAAGCACCATTTGAGTGTGATCGTTACCAGCATCGCCTTACTGGCACTTGTGCTGGTGGTACGTGGAAAACAACATTTGAGCGAGGGCGTTGCCAGTGCCGCTGGACTGGCTCCTGTGCAGGTGACACGTAAAAACACCATTTGAGTGTAGTTGTTGCCAGTACCACCTGACTGGCCCTCGTGTTGGTGGCACGTAAAAGCACCCACTACACTCTCGGAGTGGTTGGCGTTAGGAAGGGCATCCAGCTGTAGAAACTCTGCCAGATCAGATTGGAGCCTGGCGTAGCCATCTGGTTCACCAGCCCTCAGTCAAATTGTCCAACCCATGCCAGCATGGAAAGCGGATGTTAGACGATGATGATGATGATGATGCATTTTAACTTATTTTAGTATAATTATGTGCAAAAATAAATACATGAAAGCAAAACTGGGTCATGAATTAAAAGACATGTTTAATGCAGATGGACCCTCCCCCCCACACACATACACAGAGGCTAGAACAGTTTTGAATATGTCATTGCTAATGCAAAAAATAGTTAAATGAAAAGTGCTCTCTCCATTATTTGTCCAACCCTTGTGTGCGACTATATACATGTGTGTGTATCTGTATGTGTGTGTGTGTGTGTGTGTGTGTGTGTGTGTGTGTGTGTGTGTGCATACTCCTTACTCTTTTACTTGTTTCAGTCATTTGACTGCAGCCATGCTGGAGCACTACCTTTAGTCAAGCAAATCAACCCCAGGACTTATTCTTTGGAAGCCTAGTACTTATTCTATCGACCTCTTTTGCCGAACCGCTAAGTTACGGGGACGTAAACACACCAGCATCGGTTGTCAAGCGATGTTGGGGGACAAACACAGACACAAACATATATATATATATATAGACATATATACGACGGGCTTCTTTCAGTTTCCGTCTACCAAATCCACTCACAAGGCTTTGGTCGGCCCAAGGCTATAGTAGAAGACACTTGCCCAAGGTGCCACGCAGTGGGAATGAACCCGGAACCATGTGGTTGGTAAGCAAGTTACTTACCACACAGCCACTCCTGCGCCTATATATATATATATATTTTCATAGGAATTTTCAATGGCCAGATAACTGAAGTGATGTTGGCGTGGGCTCCCACCCTGGCATCCGAAACTCAGAGTTTTATCATGGCTACCGAATAAGTATCACATATTTTTACAGATATATATATAGGTGCAGGTGTGGCTGTGTAGTAAGAAACTTGCTTCCCAACCACATGGTTCAGTGTTCAGTCCTACTGCATGGTACCTTGGGATGACCAAAGCCTCGTGAGTGGATGTGGTAGATGGAAACTGAAAAATAGCCTGTTGTGTGTGTGTGTATGTTTATGTATGTGTGTTTGTCCCTCCACCTTTGCTTGACAACCAATGTTGGTGTGTTTACGTCCCTGTAACTTAGTAGTTAGGCAAAAGACACCAACTGAATAAGTATTAGGCTTATAAAGAATAAATCCTGGGGTAAAATTGCTTTGAGTAAAAGCCTTGAAAGCAATGCTCCAGTGTGGTCGCAGTCAAATGACTGAAACAAGTAAAAGGGAAGAATACAAAGAACGGAACGCAAGTGAACTGCTAGAGTGGCCGGACGTCAGAAGCATTGTCCAGTTTAGAGAGAGAGAGAGAAAGAGGGGAGAGAAAGAGAGAAAGAAAGAAAGAGAGAGAGAGAGAGAGAGAGGGGAGAGAAAGAGAGAGCTATTGTGATATTTGTTTTGTCACATTTAAATCCTGATTGCACAAACTTATGTGATGAAAAACCCTTGAGTCACAACCATCCTATCATTGCTCACGGATACAGACAGAAAGGCGCAGATGTGGCTGTGTGGTTAAGAGACTTGCCACCTAACTGTGTGTGCTCTGGTGTTGACATCATGTGATGGTTGTAAATGAGCATCACCGTCATACAAGCGGTGTTGTTTGTCTCCAGTCTTTCCTGGAAAACATATCTGGTCATAGGGAACTATAAACTTGTTTGGAAATAGGTGATGGTTAGCAACAGGAAGGGCATCCAGCCGTAACAAATTCAGTCTGACCCATGCAAACATCAGAATCTGCCCAGTGTGATTGGGAGAGAGGATCTGCTCGAACATATAACGGACGAACGATAAAAAGATAAGAGACTGATTAGAAGAACAGTAAAATGAGACTGCGAGCTTTTTGGGGGGGGGGGGGCTCATAAGCCATTTCATCCTTTTCATTATAAATATTCCATTACATACTTCATCATTCGTTATATGTACCCCACGTTTTGTGTTGTCCGTCCTTGTAATGTCCATTCTATGTTGGGGGTTTTATGCCTAAATAGAGGGATGAGTAACAGGAAGGACATCCAGCTGTAGAAAAACTGCCGTAACAAATTCAGTCTGACCCGTGCAAACATATAAATGTAGATACTAAATGATGATGATACATGTACACGTGTGTTATGTATGCATGTATGTACAAATGTATGTTGTGAGAATTTACAAAAAAAACAAAAAGATGTATTAGTTTAATGCTCGGGAAGTGAGAAAGTCTTTTATGTTTCGAACCTACGCTCTTCGACAGAAAGGAACACAGAAATAAACAGAGAGAGAAAATAGAAAATGTATGTTTGTATATGTATGCGTGTGTATATATACATATATATATATATGTATATAAATTAACATTTATATACTGAGGGTGATAAATTGAATATTAATTTCAATTTAAAACCAGTGATCTAGCATATAAAAAAAATCTGATAATTCAGAAAAATTGTATTACATGCATATAAGGGATGACCACTAGGTGGTCATCCAATATGCTAGAAAGAGGTCATCAACGACCCAACCACAAAAGAAAAATCATGTTCTCCAGAAAAAATTCAGCAAAAATACACAGAGCTTAGGCGGGCAGGACAAAATGAAAAATATATAAAAATAAAGAATTTTTCTTTTGTGGTTGGGTCGTTGATGACCTCTTTCTAGCATATTGAATGACCACCTAGTGGTCATCCCTTTCTTATACGCATGTATATAAAATTAATATAGACAGCTGTGTGCAATGTGTTACCAAAAAAGAAAACTATGTCACTAAATGTAACTAAGGGGGTTAGAATTCCTACATTGCTAGAAATAAGAGTTAAAATGTTCTGATGTTGTAGTTAAAGCACATAATTGTACACATATAAACTGAGAGGGACTGCAACCACCTTGTCAGTACATATGTATACAATTATGTGTTTTAACTAAAGGATTAGAGCTTTTTAGCTCTTATTTCTAGCAATGTAGGAATTCTAACACCCTAATACATACATACACACACATATATATACATACATATACACACATATATATACACATATGTACATATATACACACACATATATACATACAAATACATACAATATATATATACACACATACAATATATATACATATATATATATATATATATATACACATATATATACACACACACATACACATACATATACACATACATATATACATACATATATATACATGCATACATACATATATATACATATACACATATACATGCATACATATTTTCATACATGTATATACATACATATATATATTCTTTTATATGTTTCAGCCCTAAGGCTGTGGCCATGCTGGGACACTGCCAGTGATATACACAGTCACACACATACATATCTATATAACTAATCATCTTAAATCATGTGATTGACCAGACTCTCAGATGTTATACACCACTGGTCACAATGCACTTCCATTTACAGCCAAGTAGACTGTAGTAACATGAAATGGAGGGTTTTGCTCAAGAACACAATGCGTCGGTCAGTCTAGGAATCGAACTCAAGACCTAGTGATTGTGAGTACAACACTAACCGCTACGCCACACACACACAACTGAATAAATTATACATTTCATTCTGCAGCCTTTAAAAGTTTTGAGCAGGCATGGCTGTGTGGTAAGAAGCTTGCTTCTCAACCACATGGTTCTGAGTTCAGTCCTATTGCGTGGCATCTTGGGCAAGTGACTTCTATAGCCTTGAGCCAAGCAAAACCTTGCGAGTGGATTTGGTAGACGGAAACTGAAAGAAGCCCATCGTCTGTGTTTGTTTCCCACTGCCACTTGACAACGAATGTTGGTGTGTTAACTTAGCGATTCGGTAAAAGAAACCGATAGAATAAGTACTAGCCATTAAAAGAATAAGTCCTGAGATCAATTTCTTAGACTAAAATTCTTCAAGATGGTGCCCCAGGACTGATGCAAGATAAAAAAAATAAAATTCATGGAACTCCAACACTACCTCTCTGAGCCAAAAGCAGGGGTCATGGACTCCAAGTAAGGAACCAGTACACCATCCTTTTCAAAGAAAAGGGCTACAGGGGTTTTCAAACTGTGGTCCACAGACCACAGTGGGTCCGTGGACAGCAAATACTTTTTATGGGCAATTTGATTTTATATATGTTTTTTAATTGAAATCTTTTAATTGACAAACCTATTTGTTAAATACTGTTAAATAAATAAATGTAAAAATATATGTTATTTTAAGCAAATATTTATGTATAAATTTCATAAGCGTTTATAAGGGGGTCCCTAAGGTAAAGCCTGAAATATAAAGGGGTCCGCAAGTCAAAAAGTTTGAAAACCTGAGATAGTCTTCCTATGGATGCCTCAGCTGTCACATGCAACGGAACATGGTTTGGTATCAACATTGTGCTGTGCATGAGAAGACCCAACAAGCCATGTGAAAATAGATGCATGGCCAATGCTAGTGCCACATAACTGGCACCCATGCTGGTGGCACGTAAAGAGCACCCTTCAAACGTTGGGTGATATGCTCTACTTGAGAAGACCTGTCAACCCATGTGAAATCATAGGTATGGCTGATGCCAGGGTTACACAAAAATCACCCTTCAAACGTTGGGTGATATGCTGTGCTAGAGAAGACCTGTCAAGCCACATGAAATCATGTCAGTGTCACGTAACTGGCATGAGAAAAGCACCCTTTGATCTTTGGGCCTCAAGGATGCAGTGACAAGTGAGTGAGACCTTTGGCATTATACCATGCTTGAGAAGACCTGTCAAGCCAAGTGAGACCACAGTTGTGGTCAGTGCTTTGTGACTGGCATCCATGTTGGTGGCATGTAAAAAGCACGGGCTACACTTTTGGAGTGGTTGGCATTAGGAAGGGCATCCAGCTGTAGAAATCATGTCAAATCGGATTGGAACCTGGTGCAGCTTACCGGTTTTCAGGATGTAAAAGCTTGAGGGAGAAGGAACTACACTAATACTGCACTGCTAGTTTACCAACCCTAAAAGGTAAAGTCCATCACAGAAGGATTTGAATTCAAAGTGTAAAAATCAAGTACTAATATTTTTTTTTGTTGGCACTCCGTCGCTTACGACGTCGAGGGTTCCAGTTGATCCGATCAACGGAACAGCCTGCTCGTGAAATTAACGTGCAAGTGGCTGAGCACTCCACAGACACGTGTGCCTTTAACGTAGTTCTGGGGGATATTCAGCGTGACACAGTGTGACGAAGCTGACCCTTTGAAATACAGGCACAACAGAAACAGGAAGTAAGAGTGAGAGAAAGTTGTGGTGAATGAGTGCAGCAGGGTTCGTAGATACTCCCTCCTTGGCTCCTATTATTAGCCCTAGTATACTTCTTTTGACTATCAACAAGACTATCTACATGATTCAGTGCCTAGAACACCACTGGTATTTATCTCGTAAAGTAGCCTCTATGACTGGGTTGCTAGATATAACAGCCAAATCCCTCTAGTATGACACATCCATCCATCTTAAAAGTGGGGCAAAGATCTCATTGAATAATAATAGTCCTAGATACACTTGTCTAACAGGAAAAGAGAGAAAAGAAACCTGCCAATGTTTTGGACTTTGGAATGCAGAATATTTTGATGAATCTAGCTTGGTGCTTTGACTACTCGACATCTTCGCTACCATCACGACGGTTCTAAAAGATCAAAATTCTACAAAGAATAATTATCATTACACCATTCTGAGCTCAAATTCTGTCGAGGTCGACTCTGCCTTTCCATCGTTTCGGGGAATCGATAAAATAATTACCAGTTCAACACTGGGGGTCGATGTAATCAATTTATCCCCATCTCCCCTGAAGTCGCTGGCCCTGTGCCATAAATTCGAAACCACTATTGTCATGATTTCTAAAGCGGCGAGCTGACAGGATCGTTAGTTAGCACGTTGGACGAAATGCTTAGCAGTATTTCGCCCGTCGCTACGTCCCGAGTTCAAACTCCGCCGAAGTCGACTTTGCCTTTCATCCTTTCGAGGTGGATAAAATAGGTACCAGTTAAGCACTGGGTCGATATGATCAACTAGCCCCCTCTCCCAAAGTTTCAGGCCTTGTACCTATAGCAAAAAGCATTATTATTATTATTATTATTTCTACAATGTAAGGCACAAGTCTTGAAATTTTGTGGGCGGGTTAAGTTGATTACATAGACTCGGTTGGTAATTATCTTCTCGACTCCGAAAGGATGAAAGGCAAAGTCGACCTAAGCGGAATTTGAACTCAGAGCGTTAAGACCCGCGTTAAGACGGACGAAATGCCGTTAAGTATTTTGCTTGGCGTGCTAATAATTCTGACAGCTCGCAATAATAATAATAATAATAATAATAATAATAATAATAATAATATAACAATAAAGGTTTTTCACACTTCAATCGTCGTTCAGCCACATGTCAAGTATCTGTGACAGTTGTGAAAATTTAAAATTTAAAAAAAGAAAAAAATGAACAAAAAAATCTTTCAAATGCGGTGGCGGTGGAGGAGGTGATAGAAACGTTTTTTCTATTAATTTAAAAAAAAAGCTAACCCTAGACAGGTGCTCTCTGCGTTAATTAGGGTCGGTTTGGGAGAAGAAATTAATTAACGGAACGTGACACGGGCGATTCCAAAGATCGAATCTTCGGCAACGTGACAGTGAGATTGGTGATTACATAAGTCTGGGGTGATGAATCAAAGAACGACCAATTCCATTTTATATTTTCCTTCAAATATTTCTTTCGTACTTTCAGATACATGTCGTTGTTACTGCTGTTGTTAACCCGCTAAACGAAGACATTCCAAACGTGACAACCGAGCCTTATTATAATATATACATATATATATATATATAAAATCACAGAAGTGGCGTGCAATGTCGAACGGTTTCACCAACAATATTCCGCCACCTTCCTGCAGTCCTATTTCCGCTGTCATATATACATATAGCGGTGGTGGCCATGGTTGGGTAGCCTCCCACAAAGACACACATCTGAGATTAGCAGCCCCGATCGAGCTGACCTTTAGGATCAAATAAAATGCATTCTAGTTTTACACAAACCCATCCAATCGCTACTATTTCTAGCACTTCCTAGTGTGTTATTTTTTAATAAATTATTCCTTCATCTGACGAGCACGAATGACAGGCGCATCATACACACACATTCCGCGTTAATTATAGTAATTTATACAATATTATCTACCAAGGCTAATTAAGAGAATAAAAATTGCTGTTCCTCACAGAAATACGGTGACTGAACGAGAAGACATCAAAGACGGAACCACATAGGAGGTGGTCGCTCAATCTAAATTCAAATTACCCCCTCATTTCGCACTTTATCATCTAAAAAGGACAGATACACACTGTGTGGATAATAGTCCGCGATGACACAACTCCAAAATAAAACGAGATGGCCATAGATGGAACGCTATGATTATAGGTTTATCTGATCAGAGCTAGCCTGGTATTAAACAACGGTGGAAGATTAATACAGGGCATGACTACAGTTTGATGCTCCCATAAATTAGTTTCCACATAATTTTCTAAAAGATGTGTATTTTTTAAAGAAATTTTGCAGCGATACGTTTTCAAGGGTGGAGATTACAATTCTATTGATAATATTAAAAACAAAAAATGTTTTCAAGGAATTCCGGATCATTCTCCTCTCTCCTCGACTTTGTCTCTTCACAACTTTTTAAAATTCACATTTTTAAAGGAAATTTTGTAAAAAAAAATGTTTTTGAGAGTGAAGATTACTTAATGTTGATATTTCAAGTATATAAATCTAGAAAAAACAACATTAAGTTATAAAATCATGGAAATTGATGATTGAGAGGAAAAGCGATCTGAAACTCCTAAAAATATACAATTTTTTAGATTTTATCAGCATAATTATAATCTACATCCTCGAAAATGTATTTCTGTAAAATGTCATTTAAAAATACACCATTTGAAGAGAATTATAAGGAAACAAAGACAAGAGTGGGAACAGAATGATCCAAAAACTCATTCATAAATACTTCTTTTGATAAATGTTAATATTATCCACATAATCGTAAGCTACACCCTAGAAAACATACATGTACAAAATTTCATTTTAAAATATACATCCTTGAGAGAGTTATGGGAGAAATAAATGGTGTAGCATCAAAGTGTAGGTATGCTTGCTTAACTAACATCCTTGTCCATAAACACAATTAGTTCTGAAGAGATTTCGTCCGAGGATTCCCAGCCGTTGCTTCATTTAAATAATTCCTTGGAAACACGACACCCGTAGAAGATAATTAAATCGCACCTTGGCACGACATTTTGGTGTTACATTATATCAACATTGGCTCAGGAAGGGTGAACAATAAAGTTTGATGTGGTATTGAAACCGTGTCGAACAAAAAGCGAGAAGTGACAGTGCAACGGTAGTGAGATGGCGGAACCAGTGAAATATTTAATACACTTTCTTTTTATAATGAAACCATTTATAGCATTTGATAATGAAAAGAGAAGAAAAAAAAGCAGAAAGGTTAAATATCAGTCAGTGATACGTGAATGGTGTGAATGTGTGTGCGTGTTAAATGTGTGTGTGTGTATATATATATATATATAAATATATATATATAACATCAAAGAGTAACAAAATTTGATACAGCCACACACACACACATATATATATAATCTTAAAGTATCTGTGGGCGTGTGTGATTATATATATATATATACTTTCTATATATATGAAGTAGCGGTATAGAAGCTAAGTCGGTGGGTGGGTGTATGTATGTGCATATACATTTATTTATTACACACACCAGTATGTATAGAGCAGTTATGTATATATAGGCAAAAAAGAACAACGAATGAATATATATATATATATATATATATATATATATATATAATGCAAGAGAGTTAGGGGTTGAGGATTCAACCCACTAAGGGATAATATCTATCCAATATACTGCTGGGAGGGTACAAAATTATTGTTAAACTAGTGTTATACCAAGTGTAATAAGTGGGTGCGGGTAAAAGGCGGGTTATACACACACACACACATATATATATATAAGCAAAAAAAAAAAAGACAGTAATGGATATATATATATATATATATATATAAGCAAAAAAAAAGACTAATGGATATATATATATATATATATATAACAGATGATTTGATGGGTGTGTTTATAGAGAAATACATATACACAGAACAATATATATATATATATATATATATATAATCTTTGTACTCACCCTTCCGAGGCATTTTTGAACTTGAGTCGTAAAGTTTCCTCCACAATACGATTATGAATCTCTAACAATATCATCACGGATATATTTCAGCTCAATAATATTTTGTAAGCTTTGGACAAGAAACTTTCTCTTACTTGAAACTTTCCCGTCTCCTCACACCACATAAATCTGTATATAAATCAATATATATAAATATTTTATGTGTCTGCGAAGGTTCGATCGCCCCTTGTTTATCGAGTAATTAAAGAATTTAGTTAATTAAAAAAAAGGGGGTGTGTATATTGGTTAATAAATATATATCATGTCCCACATTAAAGGCTTGGGGACAGCGCTGAAGAGGGAAGAGCTTGTCTTGTGGAGAGGAGAGGAAAGGAGGTAGAAAAATAACAACAAAAAGAACCGGAACTGGAATTGCATGGTGAGAGCGATAAAGATTTCGTGACGTTATTTCCGGTTGGGCGTTGAAACGTCGAAGACGTCTGAACGTCAAATGGCTAACGTTGAAGTCTAACGTTTCGTGTGCATTTATATATATATATATATATATATATATATATATATAATATATATATATATAATATATATATATATATATATATATATATATAATATATGTGTGCATGTCTATCTGTCTATCTATCTATCTATCCGTCTATCTATATCTGTCTGTCTATCTATCTATTTATCATCTAACTATCTATCTATCTATCTAACTGTCTATCTATCTATCTATCTGTCTGTCTATCTATTTATCATCTAACTGTCTATCTATCTATTTATCATCTAACTGTCTATCTATCTGTCTGTCTATCTATCTATTTATCATCTAACTGTCTATCTATCTATCTATCTCTATCTATCTGTCTATCTATTATCTGTTTGTCTGTCTATTTATCATCTAACTGTCTATCTATCTATTTATCATCTAACTGTCTATCTATCTATCTCTATCTATCTGTCTATCTATTATCTGTTTGTCTGTCTATTTATCATTTAACTGTCTATCTATCTATCTATCTCTGATCTTTTACTTGTTTCAGTCATTGCACTGCGGCAATGCTAGGGGCACCGCCTTTAAGGGTTTTAAACGAACACAAATGGGCACAAGGGCGATCTTGTCTTATACTTGTTCTATCATTCAATTTTGCCGAACCGCTAATTTACTGATATGTAAACAAATCAACACTAATTGTCAAGTGACAGTGTGTAGGAGACGGAAACAAACAGAAAAACTCACGGTTATATATATATATATATATATATATATATATATCAGTTAATGCACGCAGGTCATTTTCTCATTCGGGATTATATAATCCGAGGCATTCTACTGGTTTAATCTCTATTATATAATGCGAAAGTCGTTGGTTTGATAGGAATTATTGAAATGATAAATATTGGGGGGAAAAACAAGAAATGGATGTATGAAAAATTTTAGAAAATTCTTTTAAAAATATATATTTTTTATTTTATATTATTTTTTAATTTTATTCTATTTATTTTTATTTCATTTTTTATTTTATTTTAAATAAATAAAATATAAAACGAGCACTCAGAGAGGGCAGACCTCTTCCAAGGCAACACCAACAAATAATCCAGAATCCTTTTGTCCAGTACCGGATCGATCCCAAAATCTAACCAGCTTGTGCCAGTCATGAGGCCAAACATCCCTGAAAGTTTCATCCGAATCCATCCAGCGGTTCTTGGGATATCTTGTCCACGGACAAACAAACAAAGACGACTGAAAACAATACCTCCGCCTTCGCTAAGGCGGAGGTAATAAAATAAAAAAAATTATATTTTTATTTTATTTCTATTTTGTATTTTTTATTTTATCTTATTTTGTATTTTATTTTTTACCTGTAATTTTATATTTTATTTTATTGTATATTTACTTTTTTATTTTATATTTATTTTATTTTTGTTTTATTTTATTTTATATTTTATCTTTATTCTCTTTTATTTTATGTATGTATATATATATATATATATATATATATATATATATATATATAATAATATTAGGGATTAAATCCAAAATTACAGGTAAAAACTCAATTAAAATCAATTTATAAAAAATTAAAATTAAATTGAGATTTATAGATTAAAATATATATAAAAATATATAGTTTTAGGGAAAAGAACCAAGTTTCAGGAACTCATCGATGAAAATCCACTATCACATATAGAAAAATTAATAATTAAAAGCACAATAAATGAGTATAATATAAAACAAAGTAAATATCATAAGATAAAAATAATAATTATTAATTTTTCTATATGTGATAGTGGATTTTCATCGATGAGTTCTTGAAACTTGGTTCTTTTCCATAAAACTATATATATATATATATATATACTTTGGAATACTGTACTGAAGATGGAAATAAGATCGGGTAATATAATTTACACCTCTTTAATCCTGAAAAGCGTATACAGTTAATCAAAGCTGGGTAGATTCGTTATTTTTTCTTTTTGCCTTTGTGAGTTGCGAGAGTTACTGTGGTAATGAAATAGTAGTTTTAACTGCTATTTCTAATTTCGGTGTGTGGTAAAGCAATTTTTGCTGAACCCTAATTTTAATTATGTTTATAATTATAAAACTTTTGTATAAGCTTACCGATAATGGTTTTTTAACACACCAAACTACTTGGTAAAATTACTAATTATTAATTTTTACCCTGTATCTGTAAGTATATATATATATCTGTAGTTTTTTCACTCTTATTATCTTATATATATATATATATATATATATATATATATATATATAGTAAATCCAAAAAACAGAAGAACAAGCACAAAGAAAAGCACAACAGCACGTGCACGTGGTACATGTAAAGTATTAGCAGACGCTCTGGGAAGGAAAGAAAAGTGGTTTAACATTTCGGGCAAAGCTCTTCTTCAGAAACAGAGGGAAGTCCAATAGAAAGGAAGACGGAGGAAGAAAATTGCCAACGATTCACATGTGGTTACATTTTGAATATATATGTATGAATATATATATATATATATATATAATAATATTAGGGACAAAATCCAAAATTACAGGTAAAAACTCAATTAAAATCAATTTATAAAAAATCAAAATTAAATTTATTATCTTTATCTTATGATATTTACTTTGTTTTATATTATACTCATTTATTGTGCTTTTAATTGTTAATTTTTCTATATGTGATAGTGGATTTTCATCGATGAGTTCTTGAAACTTGGTTATTTTCCCTAAAACTATATATATATGTGTGACAGGCTTCCACACAGTTGTTTCCACCAACTAAATCCACTCACAAAGCTTTTTTCGGCCTAGGGTTATAGTAGTAGATACTTGCCCAAGGTGCGTCACAGTGGGTTTGAACCCGAGACAGCATAATTGGAAAGTAGGTGTTTTAACCACACAGCCACACAAAGAGGCATAACTGCATATCGATGCCCTAGCGTCTTTGTTTCCTCATCACTCTGGGAAATAGTCTATATTTTAATGAGATTCTGCAGAGAATCTCATTTTTGGTCAGCCCTGATTGTATAGAGCTGTGATCATAGGCGCTGCAGATCTTTTGTTTCGGATATAATGCACTGAGGTTTGTCATGAGATGGTGTATGTTTGTGTGTGTGTGCATATGTATGTGTGAAGGTGCGTGGCTTTATGATTAAATCGTTCGGCTCATGATCAAAATGTTGTGGGTTCAATTCCTGGATTGGACAATGTTTGAGAAAGATCATTTTATTTTGCTCAACTGCGAATGAGTACCAATCGGGTACTCTTTATATATATATATATATATATATATCTTTCTATCTATCTAGCTATCTCCTCTCTTCTCCAGTTATCACCAGCGCAAACGTTCTCAACCATTTTTTTACGTATAGACCCTTTGATTACTATTTTGTTCTAGTTAACCCCCATAGCCATCCGATGTTTAAAAACTAGTTTTACAGACTCTTCTTTAAAAATTCCTATTTGTCGCCCATTCACTTGTGCATTTTTGCGATCGCACTTTCTTTGAGAACATGTTCCAGGGGCCGGGAACAAGTTGAACTATTTAAAACGTTACATAAAGAAACCAAACTGTTTCTTGCAATAAATACAACTAGAGCAAAATTTTGTCATGGGTCGTTGAAATACTACCAGGGACACCAAGTTTACTATTTTGCTTGTGGGGAAACTCAGAACAATATTACATGGACAACGGTCAAGAACTTTTGGCCAAGATGTTTTTATCAGCTCACAACTCTATGACACCTTAAGCAATTAGCAAAAGTACGGTATATGTTATCAAAAACATACTTATATACCGGTGGCTACTTTTTTTTAATTATCTTTGTGTCTGTTTGCGGTTCATTGTTCCTTTTATATCTCTGCTCCACTCACTTTTTCTCCTCTTTATCAATTGTCTCCATGTATTCACCTCCCCCCTCCCTCTCTCTCTCATACTTTATCAACCACCTCCGCCTATATGACTCTCTCTATCTCTCTCACTCCCCTTCCTTTCTCTTTCTATACTCTCCTTCCTTCCCTCCTCTCTATACGTCTCATACTCTATCAATCATCTCCGCGTATACACCCCTCTGCTCCTTTGTCTCACTCTCTCTCACCCCCTCTCTCCCTCTGTCTCTCTCACTCCTTCTCTCTGACTCCCTCTCTCTCTCTCTGATTAACTTCTTTCTCTTTTTCTATATTCCTTCCTTCCCTCTTCTCCGTGACTCTCACACTTTATCAACCACATCCGCGTATATGTGGTATATGTCGCTCTCTCGCTCTGTCCTCCCTCTCTCTGTTTGTCCCTCTGTCTGCCTGCCTACCTGCCTGCCTGAGTGCCTGTCTGTCTCTCTGGTTAATTTTTTCCTCTTTCTCTACACTCCTCTCTTCCCTCATTCTATGATCAAACTTCCTGTTCTAACTGGGATGGTTTTTGTCTTGTTACCAAGAATTACAATTGTGGAAACTAAAACTATGTCACTTAAATGAATAATATATATGTTCAGAATATTCAATGAGCCTAGCTTACTGCTTTCATATTATTTATAATAAAGAATGGTTTCTAATTTAGTCTCAAGGCCAGTAGTTTTTGAGGAGTGAGGGAGAAGTCGATACCACTGGCCTCAGTATATGACTGGTACCATATTTTATCAACCTAGAAAATATGAAAGGCATTGTTGACCTTGGTAAAAATTGAAACTCAACAATTACGAGATGGTATCAAAAAGTTCCTGGATTAGTTCTGTAGCGCGTCAACAGATGGCAGCACACGGTTGTGCACGCAGTGAGAGTTGGTAGTGACCTCTGTGAAGCAGTGTGCCAAGTGACATCGCTGGGTTTACTTCACAAGTTGTGACATTTGTGTTTTTGTGATCATGTGTGTGCAGTAGTCTGCGATTTTGTCTTGGACAGGAACAAAGGGCCAACGTGAAATTTTGCTTTAAACTTGGGAAGTCTGCTGCAGGGACATCAAGCATGCTTCAGCAAGCTTATGGCGACGAGGCAATGGGTTGTACGCAATGTCTCAAGTGGCACGGACACACTTCAAAAGCTGAAGAACGTCCCTGGAAGACCTGCTACAAACATCACCCCTGGAAATGTGGTATTGTGCATCGAGAATTCTTCACCTGAGGGCCAGAACATCAGTCGAGATTTCTACTGCAATGTTTTGAAGTATTTGAGGGAGGGAATTTAGCAAAAGTAACTGGGTCTGTGGAGCACAAAGAATTGGATTTTTCAGAATGATAATGGCCCCTGTCACCGAGTTCTTCTCGCCAAAAACAACATGGTATCACTTCCGTATCCCCATTATTTGCCAGATTTAGCATCTGTGGACTTCCATAGATGTAAATGCTGCTCAAAGGTCGTTGTTCTAACCCTGTTGTTGTGATCCAAAGTGAATTGCAGAAGGTCCTCGATTCACTTACGGAAAATGACTTCCAGGCCGGATTCCAAAAATGGCAAGAATGCTGGGACCAGTGTATTGCTGTGCAAGGTGACTATTTCAAAGGAGATGATGATAAAACTTATTTTTTATTAAGCACAACTAGTCTGGGAGCCTTTTGATACCACCTTGTCTAATAATAATTCCATCTAATTGTGGTTCAAGGCTTGCAAATTTAAAGCAAGGGGTGCGTCAGTTACATCAACCCCAGTACTTGACTGGTACTTTATTTCATCTACCATGTGAGGATAAAAGACAAAGTTGATCCCTGGAGGATTTGAACTCAGAACATAAAGGGCTTGAAGGAATTTTCTGAGGCTCTAACAATTCTGCTAGCTCACCACATTAATTATCATCATCATTTAGGTCCCTTTTCCATGCTGGCATAAGTTAGATGGTTTAACTGGTACCAGAGAAGTGTACCAGGATCCAGTCTGATAGGGCTTGGTTTCTACGGCTGGATATATATCCAAATAAATTGTTATTGTTACTGACCATACACTGTCCATTCTACATATATACAATCTTGTTTTCAAAATCTCAAAGCTACAAGATAATGCATGATTAATTGAAAACAATGTGAATAAATAAGCATTAACAGAATAATCTGAGCCATATCCAGCCCAAATATTCTACTCAAATATTCTATTTGTAAGAAAGGTATGAGATCCAGATCCAGCCTCTCATACCTTTCCTACAAATGTCATCCTAAAACTAAACAATCGCAGCATTGAAATCTTGGAGCTACATGATTAATTCAAAGCAATGTGAATAAAAAGCATTGTTTTACAGAATAAACTGAATGCTAAAAGATTAAACGTCCCTTGAAGGTGTAGCAAAACCAATTTCTATAATGGTATATTGGAGTCAACTGGCCTTTTATAGGCTCCACACATTAATCTTTAATGATTGGTCATCTGACCTATCATTTGAGTTTGGAACATTTGGTTGAGTCGTGTATTTTGATTGGTCGAGTATTGCTTAGGACATGGATCTCAGATCCAATCACATTGTCGTCGTTGTGCGTAATATATTCTCTAACAACTAACCTGAATCATTGCTGGAGCCTACTTCTGTCTAGAAATTGAGTTAACAAAACATCTATGACAGAGGGGTGAGAGATTTTCAGGAAGGTGAGTCATGTTATTTTCTTGCTGTTATAGTGAAGCACAAGTGGAGGCGCAATGGCCCAGTGGTTAGGGCAGCAGACTCGCGGTCATAGGATCACGGTTTCGATTCCCAGACTGGGCGCTGTGAATGTTTATTGAGCGAAAACACCTAAAGCTCCACGATGCTCCGGCAGAGGATGGTGGCGAACCCTGCTGTACTCTTTCACCACAACTTTCTCTCACTCTTACTTCCTCTTTCTGTTGTGCCTGTAATTCAAAGGGTCAGCCTTGTCACACTGTGTCACGCTGAATCTCCCCGAGAACTACGTTAAGGGTACATGTGTCTATGAAATCCTCAGCCACTTGCACATTCATTTCACGAGCAGGCTGTTCCGTTGATCGGTTCGACTGGAACCCTCGATGTCGTAAGCGATGGAGTGCCAACACACACACACACACAACACAGTAAAGCACATGTCATCAATGATGACCACAGCTGAATTATACAAACGATGGATGAACCATGCAACTACTAGAATCCATGATATGTTTATTTTGTCCACTGTAATATTTAGCTGAGGAATAAAGCCTTGCTGTTATTTTAAAGTTTGTTTCTTGTATTATTTCCATGAGTGAATACGCAACACGTTATACAATTGTATGCAAGATTCCATAGTAAACCAACAGAAACTTTATACCTACACAGCTAACGAGGCAATAGGCCATTATACTGCAATCAATAAAAGTGTAGTTAATGATGGCTCCCATTACTGGGATTGATTAAATTTCATCTGTTCTATGTCTTTAGTAGCCCCACCTTTACCAATATCTGGTTTCATTGTCATGAAAACAAATGGGTTAAATGATTAGAGGATAACATTTGCATTTTGTAGGCCACTGACATCAAGTTCATGTGTCTACTCTCACCTCTACCTATCAAATCTATGTCTCTCTTCAGATCTTTTTAAATTTCTTCTAACCACTTCAAGTATTCCAAATTTTCACTAGATTATTTTTATAAAATGTAGTTTTAATGATGTTTTCTTATTTCTTTATTGCCCACAAGGGGCTAAACATAGCGGGAACAAACAAAGACAGACAAAGGGATTAAGTCAATGACATCGAACCCAGTGCATAACTGGTACTTAATTTATCGACCCCGAAAGGATGAAAGGCAAAGTCGACCTCAGCGGAATTTGAACTCAGAACGTAAAGACAGACGAAATACCGCTAAGCATTTCCCCCAGCATGCTAACGTTTCTGCCAGCTCGCTGCCTTAAATGATGTTTTCTATGCTGATGATGAAGAGTGCATTCATTTTTTTTCTTTCTAGAAATTAATATTAGAAGTATGGAAAACTACATCAAAACTTTCTTGAAAATAATTTTGGGAAAATTTCATATATTTCTAGTGGCTGGAAGAAATTTAACAAGACCTCACTACTCCCACCTTTACCCATCAAATCTATATATCTCTACTCCCACCTACCCTTAACTGCAGAAAGCAATTTTATATCCCAATCTTTTGTTGAGGAAAGTCATGTTTGAACTTATTTTCTGTTGAGCCATCTCAAGTTTAGTGAGGCATTGTGATGTGCTGAAAATACCAATTCTATTTTCTGGTATACATTTAATATCATTTCTGGAATAACCATGAAATTTAATTCCACAGTTAAAGGGTTGTAGGGAACCCTGGCAGTCAAGCATGAAAGCAAAACGAAAAAGGGATTTAACAAGAGTAATCTCCCTAAGTTATGTCCCTGTAACTTAGCAGTTCGGCAAAAGTCACCGATAGAATAAGTACTAGGCTTACAAAGAATAAGTCCTGGAGTCAATTTGTTCGACTAAAGGCGGTGCTCCAGCATGGCTGCAGTCAAATGACAGAAACAAGTAAAAGAGTGAAGGTTAAAGAGTGTTGTATTCTGGGATCCTTGAGTGTTTCATGTCCAGTGGCGTAGCTAGGGTAAACCGCACGCGGGGCAAGCCGCAAAAATTCATCCCCCCACCTGCATTACAAAATCCACAATATTACAAGTAATTAATGTTTTAAAGCAATATTTTTGGAATAAATGCTTTATCATGGTTCATTTACCCGCTGGTTTGGTACAGCCTGTAATTCAAAATATATCATTCTTAAAGTTTACTTTTACAAAACCTCCTTATTTTACCCATTTAATGCACCAGCTTCCCTGACTGAAACATTAAAGAAAACCTAATGTGTGAAATGAGATGTAATAAAAAACAAAACAAAAAAACAATTGTTTAAAGTCTCATCTTTCTTGCCTTTGATGAGGCACCCTCTTCAATCGGTGCTGGGGGCTTGAGTCCCTCACTCACAGTTACACTACTGTTCATGTCTTACAAAATACATCCTCACCTGGGTGACCTGACCTAGATTGCAGCATTCTATGATCAGCTCTTTTCAGCCAGTCATTCAGACGCTTTCTTATCAGTCTGTACATTGCTTCTTCAGTAAGCTCCAGTAATACCCAGAATTTTAAAATCTTCACCGAATCCTAGGTTACCACAAAAGTATTTTTTGAGAAACTCTGACATATAGAGGATTATTTGTTCTCTCCCCTTTATCGCTAATTTCAAAGAGTTCTTCCCCCTCGTTATAAATGCTAATTTTCCCCTTGTTATAAACGTTACTATCCCCCTTCCCCCTCTTCAACAACCAATCGAATTCACGCGTGTTCCCGCCATTTGTAAATAGTCACAACATGGCTGACATGAACGTGAAGTTTATTTCGCAGAAAATAAGTAAAATCCGATGGAAACCAGTTGGAGCTTCGTCACTTCAGAAACCGAATCTGTTTGTCACAGGTAGTTGGGATGATGAGGTAAGAACTGGCCGTTCTCTCTCCATTTATTCTTATTGTATATTCGTCATGTGCTTTCAAGTCGCCGGTCATCTTGCGACCACACGCTGCCATGGACGGCAACTGACCCCTTCGCTATTCAATAGTGATCCCTCACATTTAGAAAATACAGTTTACAAAAAATCATCCCTTAATACAAATTAGTGCCCATCCAGAATATTCTGAAGCACCCCTGGACATCAAAGTTTGCTTACGATGCCGGTTTCGAATCTACGAAACTATGCCAAAAACGTTCTGAGTTCAAATTCCGCCGAGGACGACCTTTGCCTTTCATCCTTTCGGGGGTCGATGAATTAAGTACCAGTGAAATACTAGGGTCGATGTAATCCACTAATCTCGTCCCACAAAATTTCAGGCCTTGTGCTTTTAGTAGAAAGGAATATTATTATTATTACTGCAGAATTGTTAGCACGCTGGACGAAATGTTTAGCAGTATTTCGCCCGTCGCTATGTTCTGAGTTCAGATTCTGCCGAGGTCGACTTTACCTTTTTTATCCTTTCGGGGTCGATAAATTAAGTATCAGTTGAGTGCTGGGGTCGATATAATCAACTATCCCCCTCCCCCACATTTTAGCCTTGTGCCCATAGTAGAAAGGATTATTATTATTGTATGAAAACACCACAGCTTATTTTGCTGGGTCTGATGGAAGGTGTCAGCTGTCCACAGCCAGCAGACTAAAGTGACACTTGTGTTACTGGTTATGCTTTAAGAAGCCTCCGAAGAATTGCAGTTCCAAGCAATGATGATTTTTATAGAACGTTCTATCTCTACATGGCTAATACATTTAGGAATCACTTTGCTCGTCATATTATATGTGCAAAGTTCGAAACATCGTCAACACAGGAATCTGTTGAATCACAACTTGTCTTTATAATTAGCATATTCGATTCCAGGGAACTAGCGAACTAACCGAAACTCCACTCGTTTTTCTCAACTTTAAAAACAATTTTTCACAAATTCCGGTATAATCGTAATGTAAAATGCACCCCACCCCCTTTTTATTTATTTGTTCTTTTTTTCTTTTACTTGTTTCAGTCATTTGACTGCGGCCATGCTGGAGCACCGCTTTTAGTCGAACAAATCGACCCCAAGAATTATTCTTTGTAAGCCTAGTACTTATTCTATCGTTCTCTTTTTGCCGAACCGCTAAGTTACTGTGACTTAAACACACCAGCATCGGTTGTCAAGCAATGCTGGAGAGACAAACAGACACACAAACATACACACACATATATATATATATATATATATATATATATATATATATATATACGACGGGCTTCTTCCAGTTTCCGTCTACCAAATCCACTCACAAGGCTTTGGTCAGCTCGAGGCTATAGTAGAAGACACTTGCCCAAGGTGCTATGCAGTGGGACTGAACCCGGGACCATGTGGTTGGTAAGCAAGCTACTTACCACACAGCCACTCCTGTGCCTATATATACAAGATTAAACAAATATTACTTTATGGATAGTGCAGAAATGTGCATAAATAAAAGGGGGTCCCTCGGGGCCCCAATGGCCTTTTGTGTAATTCCAACCCTGCCGGCACAGAAAAGGTTAATACATTGTAATATCTCTCTCTACGATTCAATCCCTCTGTATGAGACCTTGGGCAAGTGTCTTCTACTATAGCCATGGACTGACCAAAACCTTGTGAGTGGACTTGCTACACGGAAACTGAAAGAAGCCCGTTGTGTGTGTGTGTCCCCCACTACTGCATCACAACCGGTGTTGATATGTTTACATCCTTGAAACTTACCAGTTTGGCAAAAGAAACTCTCAGAATAAATTCCAAGCTTTTTAAGAAGCATAAAGAGTTGATTCATTCAACTAAAAATTCTTCAAGGTGGTGCTCCAGCATGGCTGCACTCTGACTGAAACAAGTAAAAGATATATATAAAGGCTTCTCAGGTTTCTTTCATTTCTGCTTATAAACCCCCAAACTTTTTATCTTTTTTACTCACTCTTTTCTCCATGTCTGCCTTAGAATTTACCTCTATCTCATCCAATTTCTCTATTAGTTTCCTCAGCAATGTCCATCTGTTCACTTCCCTCCGTCGGTTTCCGACCCCTACTCCACTTCTCTCTTTCTCATCCCCCAAACACACTAAATCTGCCATGCCATTCTCTCAGTTCCTTTTGGCTTCACCATCTCTGCAGCTGGTTTGGGCATAAAACAGGTACAAAATTTGGGCCCATTATCCCTGTTTAAATACTAAAGAGTTAGGGAGGGTGATAAAATAAATGCCAGTTGAGCATTGAGGTTGATGTAATTGGCTTCCCCCTCCCCTCAAAATTGCTGGCTTTGTGGAAAAATTCTTATTAGATTCTGTTATTGATTTTGTATCTTTCCAGCAATGTAAGTTATCATTTTGGACATTTGGTCAACATGACATTGACTATGATCTCTACACGATGGATACTGAAACTGCTCCAGTGGACATGGAACCAAAACTCCTCGCAGACATCACACATGTTGGTGATGTGACGGATTTAAAGGTAAGTACCATAACAACAATGTCTTTACACATGTTGATATTTACAAGGGGAAGGCGGAAAGCTGGTAGAATCGTTAGCACATGGCGGCGAGCTGGCCGAAGTGTTAGTATGTCGGACAAAATGCTTAGTGGTATTTCGTCTGCTGTTACGTCCTGAGTTCAAATTCTGCCGAGGTCGACTTTGCCTTTCATCCTTTCGGGGTTGGTAAATTAAGTACCAGTTACGCACTGGGGTCCATGTAATCGACTCAACCCCTTTGTCTGTCCTTGTTTGTCCCCTTTATGTTTAGCCCCTTGTGGGCAATCAAGAAATAAGAAAAGTTAGTATGCTGGGTGAAATGCTTAGTGGTATTTCGTCTACCGTTACGTTCTGAGTTCAAATTCTGCCGAGGTCAACTTTGCCTTTCATCCTTTCGGGGTCGATAAATTAAGTACCAGTTATGCACTGGGGTCGGTCTGATCCACTTAATCCCTTTGTCTGTCCTTGTTTGTCCCCTCTATGTTTAGCCCCTTGTGGGCAATAAAGAAATAAGAATCATTAGCACACTGGATGAAATGTTTAGCAGTATTTCACCCATTGATAAATTCTTGGTTCAAATTCTGCCGAGGACAACGGGGTCGATATATACTAAGTACCAGTTAATTACTGGGGTTGATGTAATCGGATCTATTTTAAAACGGGGGCCACATTTTTCATTAATGTTTTACGTAGTATTTTTGGTATGGAAAGACTTTCAAACTTCCTATACTTATCTATTTTGTGTTATAGAACAGAAAAATATTTTTGTATTCAAATTAATTTCATGTAAAAAATTGTCTTATTTCGATAATTTCAACCAATCACTGACAAGTATTCAGTTGTTTATATTTACTCCTTTGGCTGATTAAGCGATGTAAAGCGTATTTAATCTCCATACCTTCGTTTTATTTGCTTTTTTCATTTTAAATTTGCTTTAACCCTAACCCTAAGGTTAGGGTTAGGGTTAATTGTTTCAGAATCGTTTGTTTATGTAGTCGGCACTTAATGTATATCGGCTGAATGGACGTCAGTGATTGGTTGAAATTACAGAAATATGACAACTTTAACATGGAAAAACATATGGATTTCTTTTTTTTTTAAGAAGACTAAGAGAAAAAGATGTTTTATAGGACACATTCTACCAGTGTTCAACTAACCTCCTCCTCCAAAACTTCAAGCCTTGTGCTTATAGTAGAAAGAATTATTATTATTATCATTATTATTATTAACCTTTCATCCTTAATAAGGCAGCAAGCTAGTAGAATCATTGACATGTTGGGCCAAATAACTAGTGGTGTTTTTTCCATCCTTATGTTCTGAGTTCAAATGCTGTCGTGGTTGACTTTGCCATTCATCCTTTTGGAGGGGGGGATCAATAAAATGAGTACCAATTGAACACTGGGGTCAATACTATCGACTTATCCCCTCTCCCAAAATTGCTGGCCTTGTTCCAAACTTTGAAATGGTGCCGGCAAGGTGAAAGTTGGCAATGAGTTCAAGGAGTCGACCAACGCTCAGTTCTCAGCCCCCTCCTGTTTATCTTAGACCTCCAGGCCTTAACAGGAATTCAAGACCGGCTGTCCCCGGGAGCTCTGTACTGATGACTTTGTTCTCACACCTGACCTTGAGAAGAAATTTCAGGTGTGGAAACAAGGTCTGGAATATGAAGGCCTCTCGGATTAATTTAGCAAAAACCATAATTCAACCTACACAAGTTAATTTTGTTAAAACAAAATGGGAATTCTGAAAGAAGTTTCTCTAAATAGCTATGGGGGTTCACCACAATTAAATAGTAATCAAAGGGGTCCATAGATAAAAGAAATGATTGGGAACCCCTAGCCACTTGCCTTCATACCGCAATAGCTAAGTTTATTCTAGTCGCAGACAAATTCCATTATAAATCTTACTTTGTTTTTAACTATATTTCAGTATCTTGACCAGC
The DNA here is from genome assembly GCF_046866305.1 of Octopus bimaculoides. Classification (NCBI taxonomy): domain Eukaryota; kingdom Metazoa; phylum Mollusca; class Cephalopoda; order Octopoda; family Octopodidae; genus Octopus; species Octopus bimaculoides. Next base: position 19,145,271 of record NC_142954.1, on the reverse strand, counting down.
AGCAAGTTGTGGCTTCCTCATCAATGGGTTCCGTTGGAATTTTTAAGCATAACCAAAACACACAGGTATAGCATTTCTGTTTTCGAGTATTCCTTATTTTATCATTTACTAGCAGTATAACCCGACGTTGTCCGGGTGTGACTTACTACGCCATCTGCATTACCTTTGGATATCCTTGTTACTTATTTTGATTTTAATCACCTTATTTTGAAACTGTATAGATAATACCATACTAAATTCTGGTGCCTAAACTTAAGTAACATATTCACCTGAATCTAAATTATATATATATATGTATGTATATATATATATATATATATATGTATATATATATATATATATATATATATATATATATATATATGTATCATTTCACATCCATTGTCAATGGGTTTGATGGTTTGACCAGGGCTGGTAAGCTGGAAGGCTGCTCCAGACTCCAGTCTGATTTGGCATGACTTTCTACAGCTGGATGCCTTTCCTAACGCCAACCACTCCAAGAGTGGCATGGGAGCCATTTGCTTGATACTGGTATCTGCCATGACTGTGATTTTGTTCAGCTTCATGGGTCTTCTTCTCAAGTACGTCATAATGCTAAAGGTCTCGGTCATTGCCTCTAGGGGTGGTGTCGACGAACATGACTCTCTGGTATTTGTGGCTATCATACCATGAGTTGGCCTTCCCTATTTTCTTCTTAATCCTTTCAGTGGCGTTCCATGATTTGCTCCTATAGAGTGGGCAAATCCCATTCCTATCGTTACGTTTGATGGTTTCAAATTTCTTCATAGCTCCTTTGTATACTCTGATCCTTTCTTTATGGCTGTAACCTGAGAACTGCATGCGGTGAACGAAATGTTGTATATGTCTCTTTAACTCTGTAGAGTCGCACATGTGGGACACATTTCGAATTACTCTGACGAAGTCTGCCATCAATATATTGAATTTGGCATTGTCCGCGATGGCTGAGTTCCGGTGGATCAGGTATTTGAAGGCCATAGAATACGTGTGATCACAAAAACACAAATGCCCCAACTTGCAAAATAAATACAGCAACATCACTCAACACACTACCTGATGAAGGTCACTACTAGCTCTCACTGCACATGCAACTGTATGCTGCCATCTGTTGGCGTGCTATAGAACTAATTTGGGAACTTCTTGTCCAAAGCCTTGTGAGTGAATTTGACAGGCGGAAGTTCTGGTGTGTGTGTGTGAGAGAGTGCTTGTACTTCCTGTGATAGACAGGACATATATTATAATTGTACTGGTTATAATAAAAGCATCCAGTCCAATCTGTAAAGTGGTTGCCATTAGGAAAGGAATCCAACCATAAAAACCATGCCAGAGAACACATTGCTGGTGCCACGTGAAAATCACCCAGTACACAGCTATAGAGACCATGTCAAAACTGACTTGGAGCCCAGGCAGCTCTTCAGCTGCCTACCTTCTGCCAAACCATCCAATCCTTGCCAGCATGGAAAACAGACGTTAATGATGATGATGATGATGATGATGCTCTTTTAAGCTTTTACTTGTTTCAGTCATTAGACTGTGGCCATGCTGGGGCACCACCTTCAAGAATTTTTAGTCAAATGTATTGACCCAAGTACTTATTTTTTTTAAAGCCTGGTATTTATTCTCTCAGTCTCTTTTGCTGAACTGCCAAGTTACAGGGACGTAAACTCACAAACAGTAGTTGTCAAGCAGTGGGAGGGGGCCAGACACGCACACACACACATACATGCATATGATGGGCTTCTTTCAGTTTCCATCTACCAAATCCACTCACAGAGGTTTGGTTGGCCAAGGTTATAATAGAAGATACTTCCCCAAAGTGCCTCGCAGTGGGACTGAACCCAGAATCATGTGGTTGAGAAGCAAACTTCTAACCACAATGGTTTTTTATGTAGACATTATCTCTGGATCATTAAACACTTTATTTTATTTTGTTTTTCCTCTCTGTCTTTCTCCAGGCTATAGAATGTGTACAAACATGGAAGAATCTTCATGGCTATAATTTAATATCCTGTCCCTGTACATGTGTTGGACATAGAGATGATGTCTTAGTGACTGGCGGCGAAGATGGCAAAATTTGTGTATTAAACTTAGAGAAGAAAAATATCACCAAATGTATTGGTAAGTCTAGCTCAGCGTGTGTGTGTGTGTGTGTCTTTGTACTTTTATTTTTTGCTTTTTTTTTTAGTATCATTATCATCATTGTATAGACATCATTGTGCTTTTTTCTTAGTCTATTTTTCATTTCTGTCTGTCTTCCATGTGTCTATTGTTGTTTTATTTACTAGCACTTTTCGAGTATTTGCGCCTCCTGGAGGCAGTGTGGTTGGTGCCAGTGTTGTGTAACCAGCACTTGTGCCAGTGACACGTAATAAGCACCTTTTGAGCATTGGGTTTCATGGAGGCAATGTGGCTGATGCTGGTATCGCGTGACTAGCACTTGTGCCGGTGGCGTGTAGAAAGCACCTTTTGAGCGTTGTGCTTCATGGAGGCAATGATAAATGACAGACCTTTGGCAATATGCCGTGCTTGACCAGAAGACCCATCAAGCCAAGTGACATCGTAGTCGTGGCAGATACTGGTGTCATGCCACTGGTATGTAAAAGCATCCATTATACTCTCAGAATGGTTGGCATTAGGAAGGGCATCCAACCATAGGAACCCTGCCAAATCAGACTCGATTCTGGTGCAGCCCCTCAGCTTTACAGCCCTGGTCAAACCGTCCAACACATGCCAGCATGGATAACAGACGTTAAATGACCAAGGATGATTAAGCTAGTATTTGGAACATAAATTAACATGAAGTTTTGATGGAATATTTTAATTTAGATCACTTTCACCCTTTAGCATTCAAAGGGGCCATATTCGCCTCAAATCTTCTCCCTGTTTTATGTTGAAACTGGAAGAACCAGCTTCTCACACCTAAAGGTAAACTGTCACATCATTGAAACCTCAAAGCTGTGAGATTAATGCAGGATTAATTGAAAACTGTAAATAAGTAAGCATTACATTTGACAGGATAATCTGAATGCTAAAGGGTTTGTTTAATCATGAAGTTTGTTATCATTGAACAAGGGTGGTCGCAACTGGGTTGGCATGGAAACAGCAATCCGTTTTGTTACCATATTTCTGTTGAAATACGAGGTAGCATCAAAAAGTTCCTGGACTAGTTATGTTTAATAAAAAATAAACTTATTTAACATTATCTCCTTCGAAATAGTCACCTTGTGCAGCAATACACTGGTCCCAGCGTTCCTGCCACTTTTAGAATCCGGCCTGGAAGTCTTTTTCTGTAAGGGAGTTGAAGACTTTCTGTAATTTTTCTCTGGATCTCGACAGTGGTATTAAAATGGCAACCTTTGTGCTGTACTTGGGGAAGTAGATGGAAGTCCATAGGTGCTAAATCTGGTGAATAAGGCAGATGTGGAACCGATACCATGTTTTTGGCGAGAAACTCATGAGTAAGGAGAGCACGGTGACGGTGCATTGTGGTCTTGAAGAATCCAATTCTTCAGGTTCCTCAGATCCAGTTGCTTTCGTCAAACACTTCAAAACATTGCAGTAGAAATCTTGATTGGCAGTCTGGCCCAGAGGGATGAATTCTCGATGCACAATACCACATTTCTGGGGGCGGCACTCGTAGCATGCTTTCTAGATTGCTCAGCATCGTCCAAGGATGTTCTTCTACTTTTGAAGTGCCTATGCCACTTGAAACATTGCATACGACCCATTGCCTCGTTGCCATAAGCTTGCCAATGCATGCTCAGTGTTTCTGTAACAGACTTGCCAAGTTTGATGCATAATTTCCTGTCCATGACAACTGCAGACTATAGCATACATGAGATCACAAAAACACAAATTTCCCAACTTGTGAAGTAAACACAGTCAGTGATGTCACTTGGCACACTGCCTCATGAAGGCCGCTGCTAGCTCTCACTGCACGTGCAACTGTATGCTGCCATCTGTTGGGGTGCTATAGAACTAGTCAGGGAACTTTTTGATACCACCTCCTACACTGCCGTTGTTTCCATTAATTTTCAAAGAAATGACAAATTTAGTAAACGAATATTGTCTTTATTTAGCTGAGTTTTGGAACGTAGAAGGTTTAAATTTGGATCACTTCAAGCAAGAATTGTTTTATCATAGAACCAAGGGCTTTGTCAGATGGGGTTGTTGCAAAATGTTAAGATGCTAGGATAAATGTCATGCGACTGAGGATATATTTTTTCCATTGATTCCTCTTTTGTTTCAGACAAAGCAGATAGCTGCACCATTAACAGTATCACATTCCTGCGACAGAACGAAATCCTTATCACAAATTCCACAGGACAGTTGAAGATTTTCGACTTGCGAGCCAATCCCTCGGAAACTCCACAGACATTGTTTCTGTAAAATTTCATTTTTTTAAATTTCATTTTTATTGAATTTGTTTGTGTATTTTTGTTGCTATTTGGAGCCCAGTTGTCTTTGATCCAAGACAACCATGGAATTAGACAATTGGGTGGATGTAGCTGTTTGGGTGCTGATAGGACATTCAGCCCTTTTTTTGGTGCTGGAGGTACATACATGAAAGCACAAAATTGTACACCTACAGATAGAATGAGAGTGATACTACCAATGTTGATTTTGCCTTTCATCCTTTCAGGGTGGATAAAGTACCAGTTGACTATTGGAGTTAATGTAATTAACTAACCTGTTCCCCCAAATTTTCAGGCCTTGTGCCTATAGTACAAAAAATTATGTGTATGGATGAAGACAGTTGTGTAAATAAGTGCTGATCTCTAATTGTGGAAGGAACCTGTGGAAGAGGTAGACCCAGGAAGACATGGGATGAGGTGGTGAAGCATGATCTTTGAATGTTAGACCTCATGAAGACGATGACAAGTGACTGACACCTTTGGCAGTATGTTGTGCTTAAGACTCGTCAAGCCAAGTGGAATTGTAATTGTGGCCATTGTTGGTGTCATGTAAATGTCACTCGTGCCAGTGGCACATAAATAGCACCCATTACACTCTTGGAGTGGTTGGTGTTGGGAAGGGTGTCCAGCCATGGAAACCTTGCCAAATCAGACTGGAACCTGGTGCAGCTCTCCAGCTTATCAATTCCAGTCAAACTGTGTAATCCATACCAGCATGGAGAGCGCATGTTAAATGGTGATGATGATGGTAGAAAGAGAAAGAGAGATATTACAATATATTAACCCTTTCTGTGCCGGCAGGGTTGGAATTACACAAAAGGCCGTTGGAGTGTCGAAGGACCCCCTTTTATTTTTGCACATTTCTGCACTATCCATAATGTAATATTTGTTTGATCTTGTATATATGTGTGAGTACATGATACAGAACAAGAAATTTAGAACTTTATAGGTATATATTTGTAATTATTAGCGTTTAATGGCAGGAAATTAAAATATAGTTTGTTGGCTAGTTTATTGACTATGGCGTAGTGGTTAAGAGTGCAGGCTACTAAACTCTGTTAAGTGGTTGGCATCCAGCTGTTTGAAAACCATGCCAAAACTGACCTTGCCTTTGTGGGTGCCATGTAAAAAGCACTCTGCAGGGTAGTTGGTGTTAGGAAGGGCATCCAGCTATAAAAAAAAAAACCCTTCTAAAACTGACCCCAAGATTCTGAGTTCGATTCCAAGCAGTGACCTGAACACTAACAATAATAATAACATCGAAAAATACCTTAGGAATGAGAACCCAGGTTCAAAATTTCCCCAAGACACCTGAAGAAGGCTGGAGGGTATATCAGCCAAAACATTGTGTTAACAACAAACAAGATGAGGACAAATATCCGTCGAATGTAAATAATGTAAATCATGTTAAGTTAGTTTGGTTGTGCCACTTAGGGGGGCAGTGGGCATAACAACTACTTAAAAGGATGGGGTCACTACAAGAAAAAGAAGTTAAGAACCACTGATTGACACCATTTCTCTATCTGTCTTGAAAACTTGCAGAAAGACTACAAAAATGTTGTGGGCCTTACCCTCCCTTATTTGGTTAAACTATCTATAGAAAGAAGCATGCCTCTTGCCACATGGTTGGCTGAAGTGGATTGAGTACCTACATTAATAATGATTTCAAATTGTTGCTCAGAGTCAGCAGTTTTTGAGGGGAGGGATAAGTCAATTACATTAATCCCAAGACTGGACTGGACTGGACTTGTACTTATTTCTTCATTCATAAGGCTTTGGTTGTCCTGGGGTTATAGTAGAGGACACTTGCCCAATGTGCCATACAATGGGACTGAACCCAACCATATAACTGGGAAGCACACTTCTTATTACATGTGTGTATGTGCACGTGGTTGTGTGTTCCTCCTTGACATTGCATGCTTATTGTAAACAAAGTCATTGTTCACGCAAAAATTGGTGTCAGTTGTTTGTAGTCTTCTGTGAAAACATGTCTGGCTGTGTTAGAAAGACTAAAAAAAATATTACCTTGCCTGGAAATCGGGTAATGGTGGGTGACAGGAAGAGCATCCAGCAACAGAAAATCTTCTTTGACAAATTTTGTCTGACTCCTGCAAGTGTAGAAAGTGAATGGTGAAATAATGCCGTGACTGATTGCCCAGTCAAATTGTTGGTCAGCTGAGATTGAACTATTGTATGGTCAGTGGCTTTCCTGTCGTGACCACCTCCTCTGTAAAGATTACGTAGAATCTCCTTATCTAATGTGTCTTTTTCGCTTTCTATATTTCGACAGGTCTGGAGAGCATGTGTCTTTGATGTGTGCAGCGAAACATCCGAGCCAACAGTATCTTGTTGCCACGGGTACAGTTGATGGCAGTCTTTGTCTCTGGGATCTCAGGCAGAAAACAAACCCAGTCACATTGCTTGGAGGTCACACAGGACCATGTAAGTTATGTTTGGCACTTGCTGGTATCTTTCACAAGAGGTAGTTAACCCTTTACCTGTCCAAAGCATTTTCAAAAGTTTGTCCTAAACGCCCATGCTTGTTGTTAGACATTTAGTTAGCCCTTGTTTCATCATCATCATCATCATCATTTAACGTCCGCTTTCCATGCTAGCATGGGTTGGACAATTTGACTGAGGACTGGCGAACCAGATGGCTGCACCAGGCTCCAATCTGATCTGGCAGAGTTTCTACAGTTGGATGGCCTGGGTGCTTTTACGTGCCACTGGCACGAAGGCCAGACAGGCGGTACTGGCAACAGCCACGCTCAAAATGGTGTTTTTTTATGTGCCACCTGCACAGGAGCCAGTCCAGCGGCACTGGCAATGACCTCGCTTGAATGTTTTTTCACGTGCCAGTAAGGCGACTTGGGTAACGATCACGCTCAAATGGTGCTATTTACGTGCCAAGGGCACGGAAGCCAGACAGCTGCTCTGGCAACAATCACGCTTGGACGGTGCTGTTAGCGCTCCACTGGCACAGGTGCCAGACATCGAATTTGGTGGATCCTTGTTCACTTGTATGTTGCTGTTGGCACTGTAATGTTCTTGTTACTATTACTATGTTGTGGTGGTATTCCACATCTTATCTTTGACTCGTCTATTGTGCTATTGCTAATAGCTCCGCAAGACGATGGTTTTGTAATGTTTACCTTGACAGTAACTTGAACTCGTACATATCACATCACTGACACTGACTCCAACTAAGAACTCATACGACTCTACTACTACTACTGACTTCCTACAGTGACTGACTGTCTGGCTTTATAGTGGTTGTGTCATACCACTTTGTCATGTGGGAAGCAGTGTACCATTTTCACTACAACACATGTTCTAAGTAATATTAAGCTTTCTTTTCATAAGTTCCAAGTTATTCTGGTGGTTGATAAAAATTGGGAGTGTGTATCATATATGATGCATGGACGCCAGAGAAACAGATACATCCTGGAGAGGTATAGAGTTAAGAATTTATATTTAGAAGAGGCAGTTTAATGTGACATCACTAAGTCATGTTATACAAAATATATATCTTTATATTGAGCCTATCTGTGACTGGGTGATGTAAGAAGAGGAAAACATTGTCACACTTACATCAACAACTTGATTGCAGACACAATGTATTCAGGATCTCGAAGCAAGTGGAATTTGTTGTTGCAGCCCGGGTCAGAACCCTGCCAGAGCACCAGCTGTCTGGCTTTCGTGCCGGTGGCACGTAAATAGCACCATTTGAGCGAGTTCGTTGCCAGTGCTGCTGGACTGGATCCTGTGCAGGTGGCACGTAAAATACACCATTTTGAGCATGGCCGTTGCCAGTACCTCCTGACTGGCTTCGTGCCAGTGGCACATAAAAGCACCCACTACACTCTCGGAGTGGTTGGCGTTAGGAAGGGCATCCAGCTGTAGAAACTCTGCCAGATCAGATTGGAGCCTGGTGTAGCCATCCAGTTCACCAGTCCTCAGTCAAATCATCCAACCCATGCTAGCATGGAAAGCGGATGTTAAACGATGATGATGATGATATATATGTATGTGTGTGTGTATATGTTTGTGTCTGTTTTTTTTTGTTCCTCAACATCGCTTGACAACCAATGCTGGTGTGTGTTACGTTCCCATTGCCTAGCGGTTCTGCAAAAGCGACCGATAGAATAAGTACTAGGCTTACAAAGAATAAGTCCTGGGGTCGATTTCTTCGACTAAAGGCGGTGCTCCAGCATGGCCATAGTCAAATGGCTGAATCAAGTAAAAGAGAAAGAGAGTATTTACATGCTATCTTGTATAGCTTTATCTGCTACAAGACTCACCATTCCAAAAATGATCATTTTGATTTTGTTTTAATTTCTTTAACAGTAACTCATCCCCGATGTTTTGTTTTCTGTTTCAGTGTGGGAAGTGAAATTCCACTCTGCCTATCCCAACCATTTATTCACCTGCTCTGAAGACGGTTCCTTGTGGCATTGGGATAATTCAACTGCTGCTTCGTCTTTCCCTTACTTGGTGTCTCCTTCGGTGAAGCCCTCTCTTGGTAACAAGCTTTTGTTTTATCTCAGTTTTTTGTAATGTGTGAATTAACTTCATTTTATGTTTGCTTTCCTATGCTGGCCTGGGTTGGACTGCTTGCCACAGATCATGTGTGTGTGTGTGTGTAATATATAGGTGCAAGCATGGCTGTGTGGTTAAGAAGTTTGCTTTGCTGCCAAATAATTTTGGGTTCAGTCTCACTGTGTGGTACCTTGAGCAAGTTTCTTCTACTATATCCTTGGATTGACCAAAGCCTTGTGAGTGGATTTGCTAGACAGAAATGGGAAGAAACCTCTCTCTGTATAATATATATATATATATATATATTGTTGTACTTGGGGATGGTCATATTGCCAGTTTAACCAATAAAAACACACGCACTGTATAATTGGTGTTAATTTGCTTCAGCTTTATATTACATTACATTAATCCTATTTCGGCCAGAGTTCTTTCGTCACACTTCTGTGACCTTATCAGTGGTCCTTTGCTTTCTTCTTTCTTGTGTGTCCCACCTTGCTAACTATCAGCCATTTTTTATTGGCTAATCTGGCAATATGACCATCCCCAAGTACAACAACATCTGTTTCAACACACGATTTCACATCAAAATTCTTGCAAAGGTGGTGCATCAGCATGGCCGCAGCTCTGAGCTGAAACTTTGAAATGAAATGAAATATATATATATATACATATATATATATATATATATATTGGAATTGGTACTTTTTATGTGCCAGTTGCGTGACACTGGCATCGCCCACAACTATGATTTCACTTGGCTTGGTGAGTCTTCTCAAGCACAGCATATCGCCAAAGGTTTTGGTGAGAGGAAATCACTTCTTCAATTGTAGAATTCCCCTTACAAAGCCGACAATTGTTTCTCTTGTTCCAACATGTTTAGATAGAGAAAATATTGGAATTAATATTTCCAAAATACATGTTAACACAACATTTTGATGGCAATCCAAAATTAGCTAACTGCAAAGTGGACTAAGGAAATATTTCCAAGCAACAATGTAACCTTCATTTAATTCAGGTGATCATGTCCTAATGATTAGTTAAATTGAGCACTCCTCATTGAGTGACTCTTACATCAGAGGATCAGCGAGCTACGAAACTTAGGTAGGACTTTTTAAACATCAAATGGCTATGAAGGTCCAACCAAGTAAAATAGGAAACAAAGGGGTCCTTAGGCAAAAATTGGTTGGGACCCACTGAATTAGGCAATAGAGTTTGGTACAGTCTTCTGACTTGTCGGCATCTCTCAATCCATCCAACCCATGCCAGCATGGAAAATGGAAGTTATGTGATGATGATGATTCAAATTTGTCTCTGTTCATATTTTATGTAAATTTTAATATTTGTCTTTCTATTTTTTTTTTTTATATATATTTGGTAATCTTTAGGTGGAACAAGTCATAAGCCAATGGACATCGGTAACTCTGGCTTGTTAGGGTCAGTAAATAACAACCCTTGGAGCATCAATCCATCTGACCGACACAAGATAGAGATCACATCCCTGTTGGAAGGGGGAAGTCACTGCCTCTCCATAAACTCGCTGGACGTCGAGGAGGAAACTATACTGTGTGGCGGCGACAATGAATCCATCTACACAATTCCTTTGCCAAATCTTAGATAAGGGTCGGTGTCAGGGCTAGAGGAAGGAACTTGTGTCAGGATGGGAAGTGGGGGGGGAAGTCACTATTTATAGGGTGGATGAGTGAAGTGTGCGCGCGTTAAGATTTTGTTGAGGGTGGACGAGTGGGGTGTGCGATGGGGTTTGTCCCCTTGCTCCCTGCTGCCTAGCAATGGGTGAGGAGAATGTCTTGCATTCTTATTATAGATGTAGGTCTGGCTGTGTGGTTAAGCAGCTTGCTTTGCAACCATGTGGTTTCAGGTTCAGTTCTATTGCACAGAACCTTGGGCAAGTGTTTTTCTCTTTCCTTGCTATAGCCCCAAGCTGACCAACATATACATATATATATGTATATATATGTGTGTGTGTGTGTGTCTGTCCAACACCCTACTGCATGACAGCTGGTGTTGGTTTGTTTACATTCATATAACTCAGTGACTTGGTAAATTGAAACTAAAAAAAAACATGTACTGGGGTCGATATGTTTGATTAAACTCTTCAAAGCAGTACCTCAGCATAGCCACAACTCAATGAGTGAAACAAGTAACAGAAAAGATACAAGAGTCATTTGAATTAAGGTTTAAAAATGAAAACCTTTCAAAATCTAGTCCACAAGTTCAAAACCTGACACATGCAGTGACGTGGGAGGAGGTTGATTTCATCTTTGGGTTAGTTTAGCACCACCACCCGGTCAGGGGGCAGGGGGCTTTTTAGCAGAATATACTCTGTTGCAAGTATTTGAGGTTAGGAGGGTGACCAAGTAACCTTGTCTTACAAAGTTACTAGGTGACCCTGCCAATGCAGGTGCCACTTAAAAAAGCATCCAGTAAACTCTGTTAAGTGGTTGGCATCCAGCTGTTTGAAAACCATGCCAAAACTGACCATGTCTTTGTGGGTGCCATGTAAAAAGCACTCTGCAGGGTAGTTGGTGTTAGGAAGGGCATCCAGCTATAAAATAAAAATCCCTTCCAAAACTGACACAGAAGTATGGTGCAAGCTTCTTCCTGGCCAGCTCCTATCAAACCGTCCAACCCATGCCAGCATGGAAGGAGGACATTAAATGATGATGATGAATCCTGAACGAGAATATAGATTTACTTGATCATGGCTAACTCGGGGCCATGCAACAGCTATGTAGCACTGCAACTCAAGGAAATACTTATCACTGAGGTTTCCGCCAACAGCTTAGTGCCTTGGCTACAGACACAACACTGCCGCTGACTGAGGACTGGACAATTAATGATGGACACGTGGAGCTGAACGGTCAAGAAGTCTGCATTGCAAGCAGATCTCCGGTTAGGTTCCACTGTACGCAGCACATTTGACAAATGTCTTGTACTGGCCATTAAATAACACATGGGTCTTACTCCAAACCTTGCAACTGAAATTGGATTGATGGGCACAGTGTGGAAGCCGTTCCACTCAAACATGCACTCATCTCTCTCCCTGGAACCCTTTTTCTCAATCCTTCCACCCTCCTGCCTGTGTCCCTCCCCGACTTATTGTTCAAGAACTCCTACTGCATTGGAAACACTGGAAAATCTTGGAAGGGGTCTGCAAAGGATAAAAGCATAACTCCTTCCTCTGGAAAAGAAAAAGGATAAACAAGCATAATTTTTTTTTTTGTAAAATATTAATTTTATTTCAATGAAGAATTGAAAAAAAAAAATACCATTGAATTTCTTTATTTAAAAAAAAAATTTCTCTTAACCATCGACTAATTGTTTATACACAGACATGGATATTATATATACACAGGGTTATTCCAAAAGAAGGAACTAATTTCATTGCACAATATTTCAATAAAGAAAAGCAATAGAAAACTCCAGCTGAGTCACAAGTATTTTCTCACAATCAACTTTTATTTCTTGTCTTACAAGTGCTCAATGTGGCAACCACCTGCAGCACGGGAAACTTCAATGTGATAAGAGAATTCCTCCCGGACATGTACCATCATATCATGATCCACTGAGGTGAGGTTTTCTCGTAGGGATATGTAAAAGATTGCATTTATGTTCCACCGCCACCCACTAACCTCAATGACCTTAAACATCAAACAACAACAACGATCACCTCAGTGAATTTTCTTATCACATTGATGTTACCTGTACTACAGGTGGTGGTCACATTGAACACTTTGTAAGACAGGAAATAAAAGTTGATTGCGAGTAAATACTTGTGACTCAGCTGGAGTTCTCTATTGCTTTTCCTTATTAAAATATTGCATAATGAAATCCGTTCATTCTTTTTGAATAACCCTGTGTGTGTATATAAATATATATATACACACACATACAAACATATGCACAAAATTGAAAACAACTGAGTTATAGTTTTTAAGTGTTTACCGACAAGGCGCATGGCCTTGTGGTTAGGTTGTTGCACTCACACTTGCAAGATCATGGTTTCAATTCCTAGGTCAGGCAGTGTATTGTGTTTTTGAGCAAAGCTCTTCATTTCACATTACTAAAATGAGTAATCCCTGTGACAAGACGTGTAACCGGCCCCTATGTGTCCAAAGACTTTAGACAGTAATGTCCAGTGGTTTACCGTTACTTTTTATTGTTTTTAACTAGTTTTTACTAAAGATGTTTCATGAGCAGTGAGTTAGCTAAGTTGTTAGAATATTGGATAAGAGTATCTTGAGGTACTTGTTCTTGCTCTTTGCAGTTTGAGTCCCCCCCCCCCACTCTTCTTTGGTAGAAATTGGCTGAGATCAAACCCAGGAAGGGAGGCACTATGCCAGACTTAATTCTATACAGAGAATAGATGAGAGCGAGATAAACCTGGTATAGAAGACATGGAGTTGTTAGAACTCAAATGAATTTGAACTTCAACTCTGAATTCTTCATCCATGGCATCAAGAGTGACTACAAGAGAAATGACAGTGATGCAGATTAACATAATTGGTTCGACATTATATATATATATTTAGTTCGAATTTACAGAAGACAAAGACATGTGAGGGAACAACAACAACAGCAGGTGTATTAGTTTGATGCTTGGGAAGAATGGAAAAGTCTGATGTTTTGAGCCCATGCTCATCGACAAAAGATTGAAAGGGGAAAAAATGGAGAGATAATGAAAAAAAAATATACGAATATATTTACATAGTAATCTGTATTTTTTATGCTGTAGATACGTGTTTGTGTTATCTATCTATCTATAAATGTTAATCCTAATTTAACTGCATCACTACATCCATAGTGGAGGCCCAGTGGTTAGGGCAGTGGACTCGCAGTTTCGATTCCCAGACAGGGCATTGTGAGTGTTTATTGAGCGAAAACACCTAAAGCTCCATGAGGCTCCGGCAGGGGATGGTGACGAACCCTGCTGTACTCTTCCACCACAACTTTCTCTCACTCTTACTTCCTGTTTCTGTTGTGCCTGTAATTCAAAAGGGTCAGCTTTGTCACACTGTGTCACGCTGAATATCCCCTGAGAACTACGTTAAGGGTACACGTGTCTGTGGAGTGCTCAGCCACTTGCACGTTAATTTCACGAGCAGGCTGTTCCGTTGATCGGATCAACTGGAACCCTTGACGTCGTAAGCGATGGAGTGCCAACAGATTATTGTCAAATGTTCTGCTTATTTATCCATGTTGTTTTGAATTAGTCCTGCATTATCTTGTAGCTACAAGGTTCTGATGATGTGAATGTTTATTTTTGGAATGACATGGTATGGTAGGTATGAGAGGCCAAATCTAGCTGTTTTGAATGCAAAACAGAATATTTGGGTTGGATATGGCTGGTTTAAATGTAGTAACATTTTCCTTTTATAGCAAAATACGTACCTAATAAAATTACGAAGGTTACTCTGCTCATTATGCATGAAATACACAATATTTTCTTCTTTTGTAGATTAGGTAGGCATAATTCGCCCCCTGCTTTTCAATCTCAGTATTAAAACTATGCATAGTACTGCTGTAGTACATATGCTGTGTACATTCCTACGTTTTCTTTACATGCTATAAAGGCAGAAGTAAATCTGCCTTCAACTCAGTCATGTGCTTGTGTTTCGCTTATTTCTTTTGTGTATTACTACATAAACATCAACTGCCTACCCTGAGTAATTACTGGTGGCATGTGCTTGATACGTATATACTGAAGTTTTAAGTTCTATTTTTCCAGTTTGCATCACCAAACCTCTATATATCTATTTTAAGTTGTTATTCAATTGGATATAGCCGTTTTTAAAGTTAACTACTCATATCTTATTGGGTAAGAATATGTCAAAGACATGCATATAATGAATACAGGCAATGTGCTCAGATTGCTGGCAGTCCAATGATGGGTCAACTGGCTGAAACTTCAAAGTTACTGTCAATGACATTCTTGTATAAGAATTATAAATTTGTACTCTACAAAAGTACAGAAAAACCCATCAGATTAATGTAAAATTGTTTTTATTATAACTAAACATAAAAAACAAACCTATATATTGTTGAGGTGTATTCCATTAAGAATGTATTAGAGTACGAAATAGAGCTTGTTCAGTTGGATGTGATAGCATTTATTTATGGAGCAATTATATATTACCTGAGGAGATACAACTAGGTCTATTATACAGGTAAACCATTATTTAATTTAAATTTAAATCCTGTGTATATGTGGATCTATGTTGTATTGAAACATGTGGAGTGGTCATTAAACAGCTGTCGAATCATACACCCTCTTCCTTTTGACTATATATATATATATATATATATATATAGGAGAATTTGTTTTGAGGTTCGAAAATGCACCTGAATTTGAAAAACGTGTAGTTGTTTTCAAATACATTTATCTACATACATACATACCAAACTAGTTTCAACAAATTTTTCTCTATCAATGGTATATATATATATATATATATATATAAATAAAACAAGGGTGTTTTACCATTGATAAACAAAAAATTGTTGAAAATAGTTTTGGTATGAATGCGAATAAATCTATTTAAAAAGTACGTTTTCAAATACATTTATCTACATACATACATACCAAACTAGTTTCAACAAATTTTTATCTATCAATGGTATATATATATATATATATATATATATATATATATATATAAATAAAACAAGGGTGTTTTACCATTGATAAACAAAAAATTGTTGAAAATAGTTTTGGTATGAATGCGAATAAATCTATTTAAAAAGTACGTTTTTAAAATTCAGGTGCATTTTCAAACTCCAAAACAAATTCTATATTTTTTCCTGCATAGGAGCACACCACTTCTTTCCATATATATATACATATATATATATTACTTAGTGCAAATACATTGAAAAAGTTGTTCATAAACCAATTTATAATGTAAGGCATTCATAAATCGACATAACACGCACATGGAAACAAAGTCAAATATTCAAATTAACAAAGCCTTATATAAATACCTGTTCATGCATATATAGATGAGTGTGTGTATGTATCATATATAGATATCATCATCATTTAACGTCCGCTTTCCATGCTAGCATGGGTTGGACGATTTGACTGAGGACTGGTGAAACCGGATGGCAACACCAGGCTCCAATCTAATTTGGCAGAGTTTCTACAGCTGGACGCCCTTCCTAACGCCAACCACTCAGAGAGTGTAGTGGGTGCTTTTACGTGTCACCCGCTCGAAATGGTGTCTTTTATGTGCCACCCGCACAAGAGCCAGTCCAAGGGCACTGGCAACAATCTCGCTCGAAAATCCTACGGGAGCCAGTCAGGCGGTACTGGCAACGGCCACGCTCAAAATGGTGCATCTCATGTGCCACCCGCACAAGAACCAGTCCTGGGGCACTGGCAACGATCTTACTTGGCTTGCCGGGTCTTCTCACGCACAATAATGATAAAAGTGAAAAGGGCATTGATTATGATCTTGAGACAGGGGTAACAATGCTACTGTCTTCAGATCAAAGACATGACTTAAATGCTTGCAACAAGAATCCACTAAAGACACTTAAGGGTCAGAGAGTGATGTGAAAGTAGGTAACACATGAAGCCTCTCTCTCTCTCTCTCTCTCTCTTCCCCTTACTCTCACGTTTCTCCTCCTTTCCATACACACGGCAGATCACTATTGAGTCTATCTTGTTCACACACATGCACACAAGCCACACGCCTTTGTGTGAGTGTGAGAGAGTTAACTGATGAGATTCAGAGATTCTCAATATAGAAAACACTTAGTAGCACTCAAAGGATTTGAACTTGTACTTTGAAGCCTTTACCAACAACCAATTCCTTGGTGGGTAAAGAGTATCGATAAGAGGAACCCAGGTGAGTGGATATGGAGACAATGATCCAAGTAAACAAATAAAACTGCTTGGGTTTGATATACAAAATATATATACATGTGTACATAGAAACAGAGAGAAGTACTCTGTAAGTTTGTTCTGCTAATATATAAATGCCTATATATTTACAATTGAATATCCCTCATCTGAAAATTTTCAGGCTTTGGTTTCTCTCTATTTACATGTATACATGCTATCGGACTTGTCACACTATACCTTCTCCCCTTTATTTTTCTGTCTTTGTATTCAGTGTGAGCTTGCTCTGTTAATATATAGATATCTTTATATTTATACTTGACTATTCATCATCTGAAAATTTCCATTCCTTCACGTAAAAAGCACCATTTGAGCACGATCATTTCCAGCTTCGCCTTACTGGCACTTGTGCAGGTGGCACGTAAAAAATACCATTTGAGTGTGGCCGTTGCCAGTACCGCCAGACTGGCCCTTGTGCCGTGGCACATAAAAAGCACCCACTACACACTCTGAGTGGTTGGCATTAGGAAGGGCATCCAGCTGTAGAAACTCTGCCAGATCAGATTGGAGCCTGGTGCAGCCATCTGGTTCGCCAGTCCTCAGTCAAATCGTCCAACCCATGCTAGCATGGAGAGCGGACGTTAAATGATGGTGATGATGAAACCCAAGTGGTTTAATTTTTTTTTTTGCATCAATATCTCTGTGTGTATGTGTAGGATATTAGACAATAACTTGGCTCTAAGTGCACTGTTTCTTGTAAAACTAACGAAGGTGAGGAGTACCTGACTCATGATTTTTTGTCGATCACTAATTAATGCACACACACTCACTCACCCATATAATGTGTGTGTGTAATGGAGATAAACACCAAATTTTTTATGCGATCGGCTTTAGAATTGTTGAGATATTTTCCTGACATGAAACCAATGGTAACCCTAATACACAAAGAATCCTTACCCACCAATGCTGCATTGATCACTCATTCTCATTGGTAGATATTTACACACACACACATACACACACACACACACATACATAATTACTGGCTGCATAAGCCATTAAAATGGAAATCTGAGGTCCCAGACAAATATCAACCTCATCAAAGTTTCACTCTAGAGTTCCACTGTAAATAGTTTTCAACAATTTGACCAACAACATCAACTACATAGACACACATTATTTATATTTACATATATATATATATATATATGTAATACATAAATGCATATAAGAAAGTAAGAGTATACCTCTTCATGTACAATGTAAGGAAGCACCTTTTGATGCAACTCTGATGAAGTGCCATTCCAATGAAGTCAACGGCAAATATTGCATAACTTTTCACCATGAAATCATTTACAGGCAACAGCTTGAGAAATGGAGTTCTACTGAAAAAAACTGACTAATAATAAAGATGTGCTAAATTCATTCTCTGTCTCATTTGGATTGTATATATATATATATATATATGTGGAGAGAACTAGATATACTCAGCATAAAAACATGTATTAGTCCTCTCCCTCATATATATATATATATATATACACACTATACACACACATATACATACATGCATATATATATATATATATATACATAGTGGTTGTCTACTCCTTACACAGAGTTTGACCACCTCCTGCACCTACACCTTAGCCCGTTCATGGCGTCTGATGTGGCTTATATATATATATATATATACATATATATACACACACACATATATATACATATACACACATACAAATATATATATATGCAGACATTATGCATACACACACCTATATATACATGCATTATAAGTACACATGCACATTCATACACTATACTCCCCCCCACACACACATATTCATACATCATAGCCCTCACACACGCATACATACACACACGCATACATACACACACTCAAATATACTTACACCCTCGGGTACACATCCAACCATTAAAGCAATTGATAGACCCTGAACGTCCTGTTTTCAAAGACCAGTCGGAAATATTTGGTATACCGCTTGGCACCCTTTCGGATCTCGTTGCAAAACCTTGGATGTTGGTTCCTCACCAATCCATCTCTGTGACTGACACCATCAGGGAGCTGCAGAAAAAAAACGGAAGAAAAAAGGACCGGGGTTTCATAGGTTGGAAAGTAACGCTGGTTTTTGTAAGTGTTCTAATTTAGCCATAGGCTCACTGTTACTATCAGACACATTATCAAATGTGTTCTTGCCATGACCATCCAGTCATTTTTTTTTTTTAATGCTGAATACTACATTATTATTATCATTATTGTGGAGGCGCAATGGCCCAGTGGTTAGGGCAGCGGACTCACGGTCATAGGATTGTGGTTTCGATTCACAGACCGGGCGTTGTGAGTGTTTATTGAGCAAAAACACCTAAAGCTCCACGAGGCTCCGGCAGGG
Source organism: Octopus bimaculoides (assembly GCF_046866305.1). Taxonomy (NCBI): domain Eukaryota; kingdom Metazoa; phylum Mollusca; class Cephalopoda; order Octopoda; family Octopodidae; genus Octopus; species Octopus bimaculoides. Next base: position 19,126,027 of record NC_142954.1, on the reverse strand, counting down.
GATTGGTGGTGAACCCTGCTGTACTCTTCCACCACAACTTTCTCTTGCTTCCTGTTTCTTTTGTGCCTGTAATTCAAAGGGTCAGCCTTGTCACGCTGAATCTCCCTGAGAACTACGCAAAGGGTACACGTGTCTGTGGAGTGCTCAGCCACTTGCACGTTAATTTCACGAGCAGGCTGTTCCGTTGATCGGATCAACTGGAACCCTCGATGTCGTAAGCGATGGAGTGCCAACAACAATTATCATTATTATTATCAAGGCAATAAGCTTGCTGAATCATTAGCATGCTGGGCAAAATGTTTAGCAGTTCAAATTCTGCCGAGGTCGACTTTGCCTTTTATCCTTTCGATGTTGATAAATTAAGTACCAGTGAAACACTGGCGTCGATGTAATCGACTACCCCACTCCCCTAAATTTCAGGCCTTGTGCCTATATTAGAAAGGGTTAGTATTATCATTATTATTATTATTACTCAATGGATTCTTTTTTTGTTTCTTTTTTATCCCCTCTGTAGCAAGAAACCTATACTTGTCCCTCTTTCATACTTTGAATTGGTATCCTACAACCAAAGGGAGCACTGGTGTTGGTGCCACATGAAAAGCACTGGTATGTGTGTGTGTGTGTGTGTGTATATATATATATATACATGTGTGTGTGGTTGGGAAACAAGCTTCTCCCATGCCTGCACCTAAATATGAGGTAGACCCAGGAAGACCTAGGGCGAGGTGGTGAAGCACGACCTTCGAACATTAGGCCTCACCGAGGCAATGGCTAGTGACCGAGACCTTTGGAAATATGCTGTGCGTGAGAAGACCCGGCAAGACAAGCGAGACCATAACCCGTGGCCTTTACCAGGGGTGTAGCCCGCCCACTTATGCATACCTTTCCTTCATTGGACACTAAACTCTGCTTGCGAAGATCTGTTGAGGCAAGTGAAATGAAATCGAACTAAATTCGACGACTGGCATCCATGCCAACCTTCCTTCTTTGGACACTAAACTCAGCTTGCTAAGACCTGTTGGGGCAAGTGAGATTGAAACTGAACCAAATTCGATGACTGGCACCCGTGCCAGTGGAGCACTAACAGCACCATCCAAGCGGGATCACTACCAGAGCAGTGGTCTCGCGCCCGTGCTGGTGGCACGTAAAAAGCACCATTTGAGCATGATCATTTCCAGCTTCGCCTTACTGGCACTTGTGCCAGTGGCATGTGAACAAAACAGTGGACTGACTCCTGTGCAGGTGGCACGTAAAAAACACCATTTGAGTGTGGCTGTTGCCAGTACCGCTCAACTGGCCTTTGTGCCGGTGGCACATAAAAAGCACCCACTACACTCTCGGAGTGGTTGGCGTTAGGAAGGGCATCCAGCTGTAGAAACTCTGCCAGATCAGATTAGAGTTTGATGTAGCCATCTGGTTCGCCAGTCCCCAGTCAAATCGTCCAACCCATGCTAGCATGGAAAGCGGACGTTAAATGAAAATGATGAATGATGATGATGATATATATATATATATAGGTGCAGGTCTAGCAGAAACTTGCTTCTCAACCATATGGTTTGGGTTCATTCCCACTGCATGACACCTTGGTCAAGTGTCTTCTACTGTAGCCTTGGGCCAACCAAAGCCTTGTGTGTATGTGTGTGTATATATATCTGCATTCGTCTCTCCCCACCACTTGACAACTGGTGTTGTATGGTTCATGTCCCTGTAACTTAGCAGTTCAGCAAAGAGACTGACAGAATAAGTACCAGGTCAGAAAATTAAGCACTTAGGGGTGAAGACACTTGACTAAAAAATTCTCCAATGCATTGCCCCAGCATGACCACAGTCTGATGACTGAAACAAAAAATATAAAACAGGTGCTGCTGCATTGCCTTCCCCATGACCACCACCACCACTGCCACTTTATGGGAAATTGTAGAACTCTCTAATTCCACAACTAAATAAATTTGAGGAGACAGGACGATTTGTTCAAGTTAAAAGCCTTACCTCTCCGTTCACAACATCAACCAAGTCTGGTGTGCGACATCCGTTCCTTGATGGTGCCAGGCAAATACTGTCTTCGAGGATTATGTGAGTGGTTTTATAATGCGTCAGAATTTTGTAGATGTCTTCTGGAGGTTTCCGGCCATAGATTTGGTAAATCTTGTAGGAAAAAGGAAAGAAAAGAAAAAGAAATTTGTAAACAAAGATTAAAAGTCTGAAATGATTTGGCATCAAGATTAGGATTATCCCTACATTCTTTGTGTCCTACCATTCTCCATTTTAGTTCTGATGTTTTTGACCTTTCTCCTATTTCTCTCCTGAGTCACCTAAAGAATGTACACTTTCTTGAACATTGTGTTTCCAATAAGCAAAAGCAAATGCAAACTAATTTACACACACACATCCCACATGTGTGTGTATGTGTAGCAGAGTGAGACCCAGCAAGACATGGGGTGAAGTACAGAAGGCCGGACCTTACAAAGGTGATACAGAGGACTGAGATATGTGGTGCATTGCTGTACTCAAAAAAGACCTGCCCACCACAGCAGAATTGGGATCCTAAAACAAAGGTGCCGTGTAAAAAGCCATTGGTGCAGGTGCTGGTGTCACACAAAAAGCACCCAGTACACTCCACAGAGTGGTTGGCATTAGGAAAGGCATCTGACCATAGAAACCATGTGCCAGAACAAATTATGGAACATGGTGCGGATCCTGGTCTTGTCATTTCATGTCAAGTCATCCAACCCATGCCAGCAAAGAAAACAGAAGTTTAATGATGATGGTGATTATAAATCATCATTGTTTAATGTCTGCTTTCCATGCTGGCATGGGTTGGACGATTTGACCGAGGACTGGCAAACCAGATGGCTGCACCAGGCTACAATCTGATCTGGCAGAGTTTCTACAACTGGATGCCCTTCCTATCACCAACCAATCCGAAAGTGTAGTGGGTGCTTTTATGTGCCACTGGCACGAGGGCCAGTCAGGCAAATACATATATCATTATATATATGTACCATATATAATGATTACTAAATAATAAAATAACAGAAACTATGTAATCATATTAGTTAGCTTACATGTTTCCACCATAAGAAGCAGTGCATGCAGAGCTGAGGGTTTGTGTGACATGTTATAGCAGAAACAGTTACAAGCCAATGAATGCGATTATGTAACTCCTGTTATTTTGTCATTGATTAGTTCATGTTACACTCCGAAATCTCTTAACACTTTACTTTAAAGCATTCATACATTGAATTCTAAGAAATGGTTATTAGATTATGGTTATACGTGTGTATGTGGTTGGGAAATCATAACTTGGAAGTTCAGCGGAACAGAATGCTATTTCTAGTGTTCTTCAGGTCGGGCGAGCCGCGAGGATCGGATACCGCAGGACAGACTCGTACTTGGAAGGAAAACCGAGGTAAGCCGATTACATCTACTCGCACGCATACACCACAATCATTAAATACTTTATTCTTGGATACGGACAAGTTCTTGGTTCAAATCCAGTTAAATCCACATACAGTAGCATTGGTGCCCCCACTGCCAGGAAGATGTGGAGGAGGAGAGGAGTGGAGGAAGGAGAGGCCTAAGGGGCAGAGCTTACCATTTTGGTTTTCTGACGTAGCAGCTTGTGTTCGTAATGTGGATGGTTGTTAATTGCTCTGCCCGTACACAGTTTTACCCCAGCCATTAACTGCATGCTGCCACTAAATGCTGCAGTTGGGGCACTGTTTGTTCTGGAAGAGAGAAAAGAAGAGGAAAAAAAAAAGAAAAGTAAGCAGAAAAAGACAAAAACAAATCCATGAAAAAAATATAAACAAAAACGATTTCTTCTCACTACACACAAGCTATATGTGTGTATGTGTGAGTGTGTATGGTTGGGGAGCAAGCTTCACAGCCAGACTTGTGTGTGTGTGTCTTGTATTATAGCCCCAGAATGGCCACAACTTTCTGAACTGATGTGGTAGAGGGAACCTGAAAGGAGCTTGTTGTGTGAGTACGTGTGTGTGTGTGTATTTATATATATATTCAGAAACAAGTTGATTTCATTCGAGGTGATGACTACTGACCGAGACCTTTGGAAATGTGCTGTGCGTGAGAAGACCCGGCAAGCCAAGTAAGATCGTTGCCAGTGCCCCTGGACTGGCTCTTGTGCGGGTGGCACATAAGATGCACCATTTTGAGTGTGGCCGTTGCCAGTACCGCCTGACTGGCCTTCATAGGATTTTCGAGCGAGATCGTTGCCAGAGCCCCTGGACTGGCTTGTGCGGGTGGCACATAAAAGACACCATTTCGAGCGTGGCCGTTGCCAGTATCGCCTGACTGGCCTTCGTGCAGGTGATACGTAAAAGCACCTACTACACTCTCTGAGTGGTTGGCGTTAGGAAGGGCATCCAGCTGTAGAAACTCTGCCAAATTTAGATTGGAGCCTGGTGTTGCCATCCGGTTTCACCAGTCCTCAGTCAAATCGTCCAACCCATGCTAGCATGGAAAGCGGATGTTAAACGATGATGATGATGATGATGATTTCTTCTATCTTAATGAATAAAAATTCTTCGGATTGAATAAATGGGTTAATAGAAACCAAGGTAGCAAAGAACACAAAATAACTGTGGTGTAGTAACTGTTTTTGAGGTAGAAACTCCTTGAAATTTTGGGTATTTGAGTATATTTAAAAATTTAAGGATTGGAGAAAACGCATGTTATAATTGCATACTTTATTCCTACATATGTTTCAAAGGATTACAGCCTGTGTGATCCATAGTGATCTGTGATGTTAAAATTGTAATACTCTCTTTTCTTTTACTTGTTTCAGTCATTTGACTGCGGCCATGCTGGAGCACTGCCTTTATTTGAGCAAATTGACCCCCAGGACTTATTCTTTGTAAGCCTAGTACTTATTCTATTGGTCTCTTTTGCCGAACTGCTAAGTTACAGGGACGTAAACACACCAGCATCGATGTTGGGGGGGGGGGGGACAAACACAGAGACACACACAAATATATATATATATATATATATACAACGGGCTTCTTTCAGTTTCCGTCTACCAAAGCCACTCACAAGGCTTTGGTCGGTCCGAGGCTATAGAAGACACTTGGCCAAGGTGCCACGCAGTGGGACTGAACCCGGAACCATGTGGTTGGTAAGCAAGCTACTTACCACACAGCCACTCCTGTGCCTATATATATATATATATATATATATATATATATATATATATATATATATATATATATATATATATATATATATATATATATATATTGGGTTGGTGCATAATTATTGTGGCTTTTTTTCAACAAATTTCATTCAACAAAAACAATAACAATATTTAACAAAAACATCTTTAAATGATGGTCTGACCGTCTGCCAAGCAAATGGGAAGCAGTAATTGAGGTAGATGGTGAATATGCTCCGGAAGAATCATTTAAAGACGTTTCTGTTACATGTTATTGCTTTTGTTGAATAAAATTTGTTGAAAAAAGCTGCAATAATTATGCACCGACCGAATACATACACACACACACACACACATCTAAGAAGAATAACAAAATAAAGAGTACGAAGAAGAAGAAGGAGAATACAAAGAAGAATGAAAAATATGAACAACAAAGAAGTAAAGAAAAGAAGAGGAAGAAAAGATATGAAAGACATACTTTATCCATTCCATTAAATCAACAGTGTCTGGGTCCCAGAATTCTTTGAGGTCTTCAAGTTCTTTATAGACACCTGGTAATACCTGGAAACAGAGCAGTAGAGTACATAGATGTAGTAAGTATTTAGAATAATACACCTATGATGGAGAGGGTTCCAGCCGTGACCACCCTAGCTTTTATTCATTTAGTCATAATAAGACTGTATAATTCAATAATAGCCTGCTGTTTTTCTTTAATAGCAGAATGTAATTTAAAGGAGATTTGGCTGCTATTTTTAGCAAGTTGAATGACACAGGTTACATCATGGATTAATGCCTTCATTACCACATTTTTATTCAAATCCACTACTTTTGTTTCAATTAATTTCAAAAATGACAAAAAATTTAGTAAAATGATTTTGTCATTACACTGTGCAACATGATTTTTGTTCTTGGGTACCAATTGTTATTTCCCGTTTGTCTATCCCGAGAAAGTATGAAAAATGGCTAATATTTCCATCAAACTATGCTTTTGTTATGATATTTCTTCAAACCCCAATGAATCCCTCTCAGAACATGGCTATGATGCTCCCCAACTACTTCTGCTCATCATCAGAGATGCTCATATTGTCAGCGACTAAGGGACATGCTCAAGTGGTTAAAGTCAAACAACTGACAAGCAAATCTGTGACATTGAGCAGAATATTTGCTATAACGATATTTCTGCTTCAGCACCTCGACACAGAATCTGTGTGAAATGTAATGGAAAATAGGTGAGTTTGGAAACATTATTGTCAAGGTGACAACAACAAAGTTTGAGGGAAATGGTAGTGATTTCGTTTGATTTCTAGATAGAAGCAAATAGAAAATAACACTTACTGACCAAAGACAAAAAAAAAAAAAGAAATTTTAATTTTGTTACACAGTGTTATTAAGCTAAGCCGGTGTATGGAACATAAATTAACAAGAGATTCTGATGGATGGTTTTAATTTACATCCCTTGAGTAAGTTTATGTATTATATGACCAGGGATAGAATTGGGTAGGTTGGAATCAAAATAAACAAGAGAACTTACAGTGTAAAGAAGAGATGCCAGGATACTTCCGATAACGAAATGACGAAACAGGAATACCTGGAATAATAGAAATTATATTTAATTCTGATAGTTTTCATCATCATTTACCGTCTGCTTTCCATGCTGGCATGGGTTGGACGGTTTGACTGGAACTGGTAAGCTGGAGAGCCATACCCGGTTCTAGTCTGATTTGGCCTGGTTTCTAACGCTGGATACCCTTCCTAATGCCAACCACTCCAAGAGTGTAATGGGTCCCTTTTACAGGTGCCCCTTACGTGCCGCTGGCACAGGCCATAATTACGGTTTCACTTGGCTTGAGTCTTCTCAAGCACAGCAAAAATCTTATAAATAGAAGAAAGAAAAAAGTGAGACATACCCTAATACTGAAGCAGTCATTTATTTACTTGTTTTTCAGTCATTAGATGGTCATGCCGAACTGCTAAGTTATGGGGACGTAAACACACCAGCATCGGTTGTCAAGCGATGGTGGGGGTACAAACACAGACGCACAAACATATACACACACACACACACACACACACACACAAACACATATATAATATACATATATACGACAGACTTCTTTCAGTTTCCGTCTACCAAATCCACTCACAAGGCTTTGGTCGACCCGAGGCTATAGTAGAAGACACTTGCCCAAGGTGCCACGCAGTGGGACTGAACCCAGAACCATGTGGTTGGTAAGCAAGCTACTTACCACACAGCCACTCCTGCGCCTTTGCTCAAATTGCACAACAATTTCTTTAAAAAAAAACAAAAAAGGAAGGAAGGAAGAAAGCAGGGTACTTACTATATATTCTTGGTCAGTGACCTTGGAAAGGACTGCTTTCCAAGCCTTGCGGTCAGCAAGAAAAACACTGCCCAGTATACACATGTACGGCGTCCAGAGGTATTTCATGCGCAATGTACTAATTGCCAGGAGACCAAAGAGGAGCGCTTGGACTGCAAGGAAATGGACAAGAGAAACAGGGGAATTAAAAGAGATACGTAAAAAGCACCATTTGAGCACGATCGTTTCGAGCTTTGCCTTACAGGCACTTGTGCCAGTGGCATGTGAACAAAACATTGAATTGATTCCTGTGCAGGTGGCACGTAAAAAACACCATTTGAGCGTGGCCACTGCCAGTACCGTTGGACTGGCCCTAGTGCTGGTGGCACGTAAAAAGCACCCACTACACTCTTGGAGTGGTTGGCGTTAGGAAGGGCATCCAGCTGTAGAAACTCTGCCAGATCAGATTGGAGCCTGGTGCAGCCTTCTGGTTCCCTAGTCCTCAGTCAAATCGTCCAACCCATGCTAGCATGGAAAGCGGACGTTAAACGACGATGATGATGATGATAAGTTGGAAGAATGTGTTGAGCTTCAATGTCCACTTTGGCATGGTCTCTATGGTTGGATGCCCTTTCTAGTGCCAACCACTTTACAGAGTGGACTGAGTGCTTTGATTGTGGCACCTGCACTACAGAGGTCACCATGTGGCTTGCAAAACCCTCTTCAACTGAATAGGACTACAGGAGAGAAGAGAAGGTGGCTTTATGCTAGGTGGTGAGGGGTTAAAGTATGAAAGAAGGGGCCAGAACAGAACAAGTTTCTTGCTGTAGAGGTGGCCATGTGGTTACTTATAGAAGTGAGGGTGGGAATAACTGGGGTGGAGCTGGAAGGACAAAAACAAAACAGTGGTGAGGAGGTGTTAGGGTGGATGAAATAGTGATGTCAATGTTACATGGTTATGCTTAACCCTTTAGTGTTTAAACCGGCTGTATCCAGCCCAGATATTCTACACATTTTATGCTCAAACTGGCCAGAACCAGCCTCTCACACCTACCCTACAATGTCATTCTAAAAATAAGCAATTACATCTTTCCTATCTTGAAGCTACAAAATAATATCAGATAAATTTTTTTAAAATGTGAATAAATAAGGATTACTTTTGACAAATTAATCTGAACGCTAAAGTGTTAAAGGATAGGATGGTCACAAGCTGGAATGGCTTTTCAGAAAGAGCCGACCTAGGATTACATAAAAACAAAAGCGGAGGATGGGGTGGGTTGAAAAGGGAGAAAGAAAGACAGAAAGGAAAAGAAAGAAAGAAAGACAGAAGTGAACTGACCTGTGTGGAAAGCGATTTCTGGCCGAGCAAACAGCAAAGGACGATAATTGGATGTCGGAGATTTACTGCAAAGATAGAAATCAAAGTTCTGAGAACAAGACTGTGCGTGTGTGTGTGTGTGTGTGTGTGTGTGTGTGTGTGTGTGTGTGTGGTATCTTGCACTTGTTACAGTTATTAGACTGTGGCCATGCTGGGGGCACTGCTTTGAAGGGTTTTAGTTGAACGAATTGACCCCCAAGTTCGTATTTTCTTTTTAAGCCTGGTACTTATTCTATCATTCTCTCTTGCTGAACCGCTCAGTTACAGGGGCGTAAACACATCAACACTGGTTGTCGAGCAATGGTAGGGGACAAATACAAACACACACATTACCATAATATTAGTGTGTGCGTGTATATATATATATATGTGTGTGTGTGTGTGTATATATATATATATGTATGATGGGCTTCTTTCAGTTTTCATTTAGCAGTCTAGCGTATCCACTCACAAGGCTTTGATTGTGAGAAGACAGAAGACACTTGCCCAAGGTGCCACACAGTGGGACTGATCCCAAAACCATGTGGTTGGGAAGCAAGCTTCTTACCACACAGCCATGTCTGTGCCTACACACATCATCATCATCACCACCGTTTAACGTCTGGCTTCCATGATGACATGGGTTGGAGGGTTGACAGTATCGGCCAGGCAGAAGACTACGCCAGGCTATTGTATAAAGGATAAGAGATGAGCCCAGTGCATAACTGGTACTTATTTAATCGACCCCCAAATAGATGAAAGGCAAAGTCAACCTCGGCGGAATTCGAACTCGGAACGATTCTGGTAACGATTTTGCCAGCTTGCTGCCCTCAATAATAATGGTTTCAAATTTTTCCACAAGGGCAGCAATTTGGGGGAGGGTAGGGGATGAGTCGATTATATTGACCCCAGTGTTCAACTGGTACTTATTTTATCAACCCCGAAAGGTTGAAAGGCAAAGTAGACCTCGGTGGAATTTGAACTCAGCACGTAGCGGTAGATGAAATACCACACAAATGAGTCTGCCAGCTCACCCACCTTTTCAATAATAATAATAATAATAATGATTGTTTCAAATTTCGGAACAAGGCAAGTAATTTCAGGGGAGTGGGGCAAATCGATCACATCAACCCCAGTGCTCAAAAGTTGACCATGGCGGAATTTGAACTCGGAACATAAAGATGGATGAAATGTTGCTAAGCATTTTGCCCATGGCGGTAACAATTCCACCAATTATGATAACGATTCTTAGCCATCCATGCTCTCAGAACTAAAAAAAAATAAATAAAGTTGACCATGGTGGAATTTGAACTCGGAACATAAAGATGGATGAAATGTTGCTAAGCATTTTGCCCAGGGCGGTAACAATTCCGCCAATTATAATAATAATTCTTAACCATCCATGCTCTCAGAACTAAAAAAATATAAATAAAGTTGACCATGGTGGAATTTGAACTCGGAACATAAAGACAGACGAAATGCAGCTAAGCATTTTGCCCATGGCGGTAACAATTCCGCCAATTATGATAACGATTCTTAGCCATCCATGCTCTCAGAACTAAAATAAAATAAATAAATAACATTGACAAATAAAAAACATGACTTACTGGCGCCATTTCTTGAAACAGGAGACCAGCATCAACACCAACAAGACCACGTGACCCACGGCATAAACTGGGAAGACGAAACCATTCGTTAGGCGTACAAACGTGTCCCATTCTAGGAATCCAAATGCTCCATTGCACAGATAGAGTTGGGAGTCAAAGTCACTGTAGAATGAGAAAAGGGAAAGACATTAAGCAGGTGAGGGGAGGGGGACAGCAGCAAACATAGAGGGAGAGAGAGAGAGAGAGGGGGAGAGAGAGAAGGAAACATATAAGTATCTTTGTTTTCTCTTTTACTCATTTCAGTCAGATGACTGTGGCCATATTGCAGCACTGCTTTGAAGGGTTTCTTAGTCAAACAAACTGACCCCAGGAGGTTTTTTTTTAAAGCCTGGTACTTATTTTATCAGTCTCTTTTGCTAAACCACTAAGTTAGGGGGAACATAAGCCATCAACACCAGTTGTTGAGTGGTGTGGAGGAGGGTGGAGAAACAAACAGACACATACACACACAACAGGCTTCTTTCAGTTTCCGCTTTCCAAATCCACTCACAAAGCTTTGGTTGACCCGAGGTTATAGAAGGCACTTGACCAAGGTGCCATGCAGTGGGACTGAATCCAAAACCACGTGGTTGGTAAGCAAGCTTCTTATTTCTTTATTGCCCACAGTGGGGACAAACAAGGACAGACAAACGGATTATGTCGATTATATCGACCCCAGTGCGTAACTGGTACTTATTTAATCGACCCCGAAAGGATGAAAGGCAAAGTCGACCTTGGCGGAATTTGAACTCAGAACGTAGCGCCAGACAAAATATTGCTAAGCATTTCGCCCGGCGTGCTAACGTTTCTGCCAGCTCACCGCCTGTATATAGGGTGTTTGGGCTAAATTTGACAGTTTGCACATAGGGAAAAGAAAATACAAGATCCTATTCAAAAATAAAAGTATTTTAAAAATTCCAAAAATAGCAATTAGATTATGGGTTAGAGAGAACAGTTTATTCAAATTAGCAGCCCTCAGCTTCCACTATGGCCTCAAGACAGCTCTGGAACCTGATGCATGCATTCATCACTGTGTCCCTGGGAAACCTTTGAACACCTCCTTGGTCTTGACTTCAGGTCAGCCTTTGTGTTGCAGGTAGAGCACTTGGTGTCTTTCTCAACTTTACCCCATACCTGATAAACCATAGGACTATAATCTGGGGAAATTAGAAGGCCAGAAATTGGGGGCTGGTGAGGTCGTAGAAATTCTCTTGACAACTACTTCTCTTTCCAAAGATATGGCAAACCAAACCAAGCTGCTACACATGTGGCCTTCCAACAGCAACCCTCCCCAGCCCGGGATTGACCAGTCTCCAGCAGGCTTTATATAATCTTCAGATAAGGCCTTGCTTAAAAATGTGTATATTTTGTATTTATTTTATTTATATATTTTTTAAAATGCCTATGTATTTATAAATGTTTTTAAATATTTTTAGATATTTCCGGGCTTATAAAAATACGTATATGTCTATATGCTTGTATCTTATTAATACTTCTGTTATGTTGAGCTTTATGCCGCTTTATCAATGTCGAAGTAAGTGCGCATATATATTGAATATTCTGCTGGATAATAGGTCATGCCCCTCTAGTTTTCTGCTAGTATTGCCTCCACTCAAATTACATATATATATATATATATATATATATATATATATATATTATATTGTCCATCCTGATTGTTGGTTGGTGTCAGGAAGGGCATCCAGCTGTAAAAACCATGCCAAAACAGACACAAAAATCTGGTGCAGGCTCCTGTTAAACCATCCAACCTATGCCACCATGGAAGGCAGATGTTAAACGATGATGATATATATATATATATATATATATACAGTCAAATCGTCCAACCCATGCTAGCATGGAAAGCGGACGTTAAACGATGATGATGATGATGATGATGATATATATATATATTGTTTGAGGTTCAATTCTACTGCACAGCCCCTTGAACAAGTGTCTTCAACCACAGTCTTGCAACTGACACAGTTTTGTGAGTGATTTGGTTGAGAGAAACTGAAAGAAGCCCATTGCATGTGAGTGTGTATGTGTCTATGGTGGAGGTGTATTTCTACTTGCAGCTCTTTGTTACATTGTCAAACAACAGTCGTAAAAGAGCATCTCTGCCATACAAGCAGTGTCTTTCGTTTTCAATCTTCTGTGAAAGCATGTCTGGGTTGTGGGCAATGTTACCTCACTTGGAAACAGGTGGCAGTCAATGAGAGGGAGGGCTGCTGCCAGGTGAGACAATTAGCTTAAAGGTGAGACTTACGTGTAAGAGCCGAGTCCAAATTTGGTGAGAAGGAACTTGAAAATATGTTCATCAGCATCCAATACAATTATAACCTAAACAGGAAGAAAACCAGAGAGATGCTGAATCTCAATATGTATACAGACACACTAATATACACACACACACATACATACAAGCATACACACATACATACATACACACACACACACACACACACACACACTGATTAGGTTTTGCAGAACATCCAAGATGCCAAGCTGTGGACTTGAACTCAAAACCCTCATGAATGTGAAGCAAACAGCTTAACTACTCATTCATGCCTGCAACTCAATACATACACACACACACACACATACATACATACACACACACACACATAAATACATACACACACAAATATATATATATATAGATTGGTTGTCCAAAAAGTTTGTGCTTTGACTGAAACCACCTCATTTCTGGGAAGAGGGTATTTTCAAGTTAAAGGAAAGATGGAGACACATTGTGCAACAAAATGGTTCGTATTTGTTTGATTAAAAATGCTATGGCAAGTATTTATTGACCTTTTTCTTTCCTTTAAAAATCAGCACGAACTTTCCGGACAACCCAATACACACACACACACACACACACACACACTTATAAAGGCAGTGATCTGGCAGAATGATTACTTTGCCAAGAAAATACTTTGCAGCATTTCTTCCAGTTTCATGCTCTGACTTCAAAAGCTGCTGGGGTTGACTTTACAGTCATTCTTTTGGGATCGATAAACCATCTGATTATTGAAGCGAGCTTCTTAACCACACTGCCATGTCTGTACCTCCATAGATCTAATTCCTCTTCACGTGGGTTCCCTTCAACGCAATGTAATTTCTGAAATACTGGGAATGAATGGAAGAAGAATTTACGATTCACTTACCTTAATCAGTTTGTTGATGGCTACCATCAGCACAAGCGATGCCAGGCTGAAGATTGAAACCTTAGACAATTGGTAAAAGCTGCCGCCCGCAGAAAAGAGGTAGTTCTGAGGATGAAATGATAAAGAGAAGAGAAAATAGTAAGGTTTGGTCTATATTTAACTACTTGTCTGGTGACAGGAATAAAAGTAAGTACTATTTTGGGCCTTAGAGCTCCCTTATGTCCAGTTACCTGGTTTCCATGGTATTTTAAGTGACCCCAAGATCATGAATTTCTCCCTGAAAGGGATGCTAGTCTGTGACAGAAAAATACATTTTTTTACAGTTGAGTACATGACTGGAGTAACATGAAACGAATTGCTTTGATCAAGAATACAATGCACCGCCTAGTCCAGGGATTGAAACAATGATCTTGTAATCACTAAACACTCTAACCTAGGAAGCAGCCTGGAGAAAAGAGGGAGTTCTGAGGATGAAATAATAAAGAGGAGAGACAAAAAGTAAAGATTGGTTCCCTCCATAATTAGAGCTCAACACTTCTTTATGCAACTGTCTTCATCCATACATCATATGACCAAACTACTGTAGTCGTCTCTCTTGCACACAACATCTGATGGCTTTTATACCCAGTAAGAAGCACCAGATATACATATGGAGATAAGAAGTGCATTGTTATGCAGGAAAGAATATAAGAGAATTTATTTTGGGGTTTGAAAATGCACATGAATCTCAAAACATGTAGTTGTTTTTAAATTTTGAAATAGATTTATTGAAATACCAAGCTGGTTTTGGCAATTTTTTGTTTATCAATTTAAAATAAATAAATAAATAGGGGGCTTAGGAGAGTTTAAAGTTACATGGGAAAATCTGGTAAAACATATTTAAATGATCAAATGTTCATAGAAATTTCAACAAGTCTCACTGAGTGTAACTTTAAACTCTCTTAAATCCCTTATGTATTTTTAACCATTGATAAACAAAAAATTTGAGATTCAAGCGCATTTTCAAACACCAAACAAATTCACATATATATATATACATATATATATATATATATATATATATATATATATATATATATAGGAGCGGCTGTGTGGTAAGTAGCTTGCTTACTAACCACATGGTCCCAGGTTCAGTCCCACTGCGTGGCACATGGGGCAAGTGTCTTCTACTATAGCCTCGGGCCGACCAAAGCCTTGAGTGGATTTGGTAGACGGAAACTGAAAGAAGCCCATCATATATATGTATATATATATATATGTATATGTGTGTATATGTTTGTCTCATCCAACATTGCTTGACAACCGACGTTGGTGTGTTTACATCCCTGTAACTTAGCGGTTCGGCAAAAGAAACTGATAGAAAAAGTACTAGGTTTACAAAGAATAAGTCCTGGGATCGATTTGCTCGACTAAAAGCGGTGCTCCAGCATGGCCACAGTCAAATGACTGAAACAAGTAAAAGAGTAAAGAGTATATATATCATCATCATCATCGTTTAACGTCCGCTTTCCATGCTAGCATGGGTTGGACGATTTGACTGAGGACTGGTGAAACCGGATGGCAACACCAGGCTCCAGTCTGATTTGGCAGAGTTTCTACAGCTGGATGCCCTTCCTAACGCCAACCACTCAGAGAGTTGTCCCTAAGTTTATACAGTAGATTGGTTTCACAAGTCATCAAACAAATCAAGAGAGCTACGTCCTTAACGATATTCAACACTTGTATGACAGCTACATTTAATTATAACACACACACATGCACAATCTATATACCCCGCTGCCAAAAAAAACTCCCGCCAAAACCTTCCAAATATATCTATAGCCATGTGTTTAGATTGAACCGGTGACTACATGTTTACCTACCTTGAACATAAGCAGGATCATGAATGATATAATGAAGCTGACTGCCAGTGAGCCAAGTATCATTGGACTGCAGAACTGCATCACACACACCAACAGAAGGTTGCACAGTTCGATAACTAGCATCACCTTCACCTAAACGGCAACAAGACAAAGCAACATGGTTAGCTATAATAACAACAACACACCGCAGACATTTACACATTTAAATATATACAAATTACGGAGATGTACTTGCATAGCAAGTGACCTGATCTGAGATCGTGTGCTGGAACGAAAACAATTACAGCGTGGAAGGTGTTTATAAGCCATTTAAAATAACACACAAAATCCGTTAGATTCACTTCAACATTTACATTTAATTTGTCAAAATATTTTCGTCACTTTGAGACCGCGACCTGTTCACTGACAGAATTTTGTCAGTGAACAGGTCGCGGTCTCAAAGTAACGAAAATATTTTGACAAATCAAATTTAAATGTTGAAGTGAATCTGACGGCTTTTGTGTGTTATTTTAAATGGCTTATAAACACCTTCCACGCTGCAATATATACAAAGTCGTATGGAAATACAGAATGCTAGAGACAGGACGCACCTTGTGTTGGGGTACCATGCCAAGTACCCAGACAGCAAAAAGAGAGAATGTCTGCAGTAGAATGATGAATTGGCTGAATTGCCAGAACAGCGTGAACAGGAATGTGCTGAAGGCCACAACAGCAATGGAGATTTTCTGCAATAAAGGACAACGATACATATAAAGGAGAAACAAGTTGTCTGCATGAGAGATGATCAGAGATTGTGTGTTTTAGCACTCTAAAGTGATTTAGATCTGGTGAGGGTTGAGGTTTTGGTTGGCTTGAGGCTATAGTAGAAGACACTTGACCAAAGTGCCATGCAGTAGGATGGGCTCCAGAACCATGAAGATGGGAAGCAAGCTTCTTACCATACAGCCATGCCTGTGCATATATATATATATATATATATATATATATATATATATATATGTGTCATGCCTACACCATTTTGAGCGTGGCCGTTGCCAGTACCGCCTGACTGGCCTTCATGCCGGTGGCATTTAAAAGCACCCACTACACTCTCTGAGTGGTTGGCGTTAGGAAGGGCATCCAGCTGTAGAAATTCTGCCAAATCAGATTGGAGCCTGGTGTAGCCATCTGGTTCACCAGTCCTCAGTCAAATCGTCCAACCCATGCTAGGATGGAAAGCGGATGTTAAACGATGATGATGATGATGATATATAAATGTAACGGAAGAGGATTGTTCAAGGTGTGTGAGTGTGGAGTTCACAAGATGCAAAAACAATAAAGAAAGAAAACAGGAAAATAAATAAAGAAAGAAAGAAAGAAAGAAAGAAAGAAGCAAACACTTACACTCAGTACTGGGTTTGTCTTCCATCGTAGATAGTATGAGATCGCTGCCACTTGGAGCCAGAGGAAGGGCAACGAGAAGCTCTCTCGTAGTGGGATGACGTATTCTACTCTTGTAGTATCTAGTCTTGAGAAACATACCATTTTAATAATAACAATAATAATAGGAGAGTATTGTAGTTCGATTGAAGCATTGTGTATTGCTTGTAAAGAATAAAAACTTTAGAATGGTACAACAATGCACTATAGAACAAAAAATGGACTATATACTTGTTGTAATTTGGTTATCTATAGTCCGATGATATTTCAGAATTAGAATTCCTTCTTCAGATCTTCTTAGCTGGAGTCTCTGCTATAAACTGTTTTCCAACGGTTTTCTTTCTTCGAGAGACTCCAGCAAAGAAGATCTGAAGAAGGAATTCTAATTCCGAAATATCATCGGACTATAGATAACCAAATTACAACAGGTACATAGTCCATTTCTTGTTCTATAGTGCATTGTTGTACCATTCTAAACTTTTTATTCTTTACAAACAATAATAATAACTACAACAGCAATAATAATAATAATAATAATAATCCCTTCTACTAAAGGCACAAGGCCTGAAATTTTAGTGGGTGGGGACTAGTTAATTACATCGATCCCAGTGATCAACTGGTACTCAATTTATTGACCCTGAAAGGATGAAAGGCAAAGTCAATCTCAGTGGAATTTGAACTCAGAACATAGTGCTAGGCAAAACACCACTAAGCATCTCATCCAGCGTGCTAACGATTCTGCCAGCTCTCCACCTTCACAATAATAATAATAATAATAATAATAATAATAATAATCATCATTTAACGTCCGCTTTCCATGATAGCATGGGTTGGACAATTTGACTGGGGACTGGCGAACCAGATGGCTACACCAGGCTCCAATCTGATCTGGCAGAGTTTCTACAGCTGGATGCCCATCCTAACGCCAACCACTCCGAGAGTGTAGTGGGTGCTTTTTACATGCCACTAGCACGAAGGCCAGTCAGGTGGATACTGGCAACGGCCATGCTCAAATTGTGTTTTTTACATGCCACCTGCACAGGAGTCAGTCCAATGTTTTGTTCACATGCCACCGCCACAAGTGCCAGTAAGGTGAAATAATAATAATAACAATAATAATAATAATCCTTTCCAGTGCATGGGTCAGATGGAGCTTGTTGAGGCAAATGCTCTATGGCTTGATGCCCTTCCTGTCACCAACCCTCACCTCTTTCCAATCATGGTAATATTTTCCGATAGCTAGACATGTTTTTCATGGAGGACTGAGAATTAATTTTGTTGCATATATAATGGTGATGCTCATTTACAACCATCATATCGTGCCTCGACTGGGATACACTCAAACGCTATCTCTCTCTCATATATACAATATCATCCTTTATCATCTGTTTTCCATGCTGACATGGACGGTTTGACCAGAGCAGGCAAGCTGGGGAGCTGCACCAGGTTTGGTTTCTATAGCTGGATGCCCTTCCTAACACCAACCACTTTACAGTGTGCGCTGGATGCTTTTAATGTGACACCAGCACGAATACTTTCACATGACACTGGCATGTCTGCCATTTATATGGCACTAGTGCAGGACTCTTGCAAGCCAATTCTCTTCACCAAGGGAAGTGGCCTTAACACTTCGGCTGTAGAGGATGGCTCTTCTTGAGTACAGTAAGGCACCAAACATCTCAGTCCTTTGTCATCTCATCTAAAAGATTCAGTGTCCTGTGGTTGTCTCCCATACTCTTGGGTCTCCTTCTTCCACATGCTCCATCCACTTTGAGGGCTTCTTTCAGTTTCTGTCTACCAAATCCACTTACAAAGATTTGGTCAGCCTAGGGCTATAGCAGAAGACACTTGTTCAAGGTGCTGCACAGTGGGACTGAACCCAAGACCACACAGTTGGGAAGCAAGCTTCTTAGCCACTCAGCCATGCTTGAGCTGGTCAGAGAATATATTTATCCTGCATCTAATTGGAGCTAAATATCGTTTGTTAAGAAGAAAAAAAATGTGCTTCTGAGAATTGGGAAGTGTTTAAACATACATAGCTGTGTGTGAAAAGCTATGCTACATGGCAGTGAAACATGGGCTGTGACAGCTGAGGACATGTGTAGGCTTGAAAGAAATGAAACCAGTAAGCTTTGCAGCATGTGCAATGTCAGTGTGCATGTTTGACAGGGTGTAAGCATTTTGAGAGAAAAGTTAGTTTGAGAGATACAAATGCGCTGGTACAGTCATGTGACACATATGGACAAGAACAACTGTAAAGAAGTGCTGATCCCTAACTGCAGAGGGAACCTGTGGTGGAGGTAGACCCAGGAAGACATGGGATAAGGTGGTGAAGCATGATCTCCAATCTTTGGGCTTCACAGAGATAATGACTAGTGACTGAGACCTTGGGTGATATGCTGTGCTTGAGAAGACTCCCCAAGCCAAGAGAAATTGCAGTTTTGGCTGATACTGGGTCATGTAACCGGCACCCATACAGGTGGCATGTAAAAAGCACCTTTCAAATGTTGAGCTTCATGGAAGCAAAGTGGTTGAGCTCCTTTCGAATGTTGGGCCTCACGGAGGCAATGACCGAGACCTCTGGCATTATGTTGTGCTTGAGAAGACCCATCAAGCCAAGTAAAATCACAGTTGAGGCAGATGCCAGTGTCATGCAAATGGCACCTGTGCCAGTGGCATGTAAAAGTGCCTATCAAGCATTGGGCCCCACAGAGGCAAGGACGGAGACCATCTGGCATTATGCTGGACTTTGAGTGTTGGGCCTCATGAAGGCAATGACAGAGTCCATTTGGCTTTATGCCGTGCTTGAAAAGAAGATACATCAAGCCAAGTAAAACCACAGTTGTGGCAGATACTGGTGTCACGCAAATGGCTCCCATGCAGGTGGTATGTAAAAGCACCCATTACACTCTTGGAGTGGTTGGCATTAGGAAGGGCATCAATGCCAAATCAGACTGAAGTCTGGTGTAGCCTTCCAGCTTGCCAGCCATGGTCAAACTGTCCAGCCCATGCCAGCATGGACAATGGGCGTTAAATGATGATATATAGTCTTTGAATGGTGCCAGTGATGAAAAGAGAGAGAGAAGAGAGAGGCAAAATGGAAGGATTATAATAGAGGAAGAATGTGGAGAGAAAGAACAAAACATACCTGTTGAAGATGTAAAAGCAAGCAGCAAGAATGCCGGTCAACCATGACTCACTTAACATCCATGCTGTAACGAACAGGGAACTGACCAAGGCACCGTGAAGGGAAAATATGGTGTGGATATAAAAGAAAACTGGCAGGAAATTCTTCTGTAGGAGAAAATAGGACAGTATGAGAGATATATTTATATATGTGTGTGTGTGTGTGTGTGTGTCTAATATATTTAATGTATCTAATTTGTTTATTAGCATAACAGCCTCTACATCCACTTAACTTGATCCCTCTTAAAGCCATTCTTTACCTCGTGGAATGATTCCCCGTGAAGACACTGGAATCTAAGTTTGAATCTTTTGAGCACAACTAGATGTCTTCTAGACTAACAATCTCTGGATCTCATCTGTGGACTATATATATATATATATATATATATATATATATATAACCCTCAATTATCGCGGGTGTTACGTTCCAAAACCTCCCACAGAAATAATTAAAATCTAAAAAATTATAAACACCTATCAGCTGCAGAAACCTGTGACATGCTGAGGAGTCTGTGATATAAATTTACATATATTAGCCAGAAAAATTCATGATGTACAGAGTGCACGATAGGTGAACTGGGATATGGCAAGGGATTACTATATATATAATCAGCTTGGAACCTGGTACAAAGACATACTAGTGTACTATCAATGGGAATATCAGTCAACCCATTGTTGAAGGCATCATCATCATCATCTAATGACAGTATTCCATGCTGGAATGGGTTGGATGGTTCAACAGAATCTAACTAGCCTAAGGGTTGCGTTGATCACCAATGTCTACTTCGATAAATTTTCTGTGGATGGATGCCCTTTATAACATTAATCACTTTACAGAGCACAAAGGTGTGTTTTTCATGACACCAGCTTTATTGGGGGTCACCAAATAACTCGCTAGACAAGACCTCCCTCCACACCAGACAGAGCAGAGTATGCAGTGTTGAGAGAGGTGGCTTTAGGCTTGTAGCGGCACAAGCAGTCAGCTCCATATTGGATGAGATCTCACGGCAGCCATTGCCATCTCCGAGACTGGAGCGAGACCTCACCTGTATCTATTTGCCATGTGCAAGCTCACAACGAAGCTCATGATGGCAAACTCTATAAAAGGAAGAAACCACGAGGTTCAATCTCTTTTTCCTCACGACCGCTCGCAGAGCGCACTTCACTGGCTGGGCCTCTAGGCTAACCTGCTTGTCGTCTCTCTTGTGGCAATGGGCCCGCATAACGGAGAATGACGAATTCATACCGCATGAGATGGCTGCAAAAGAGCAACGTACCACACCTTTGTATATATTGTAAATAAAAAAACTAATGGAGAACCTGTGTTTTGCCTAAGACTTCTTTACTCGACTGCTGGAGCCTTAAGCAACGCAAAGAACAAGAAATTAATGGTAGAAAGGCGATATTCAACCAATATCGAGAACCTTTCCTCTCATTATAGGTTCTAGGTATAGAGATGTGTAAGTAAAGGCATGTAGTTTAGTGGTTAGGTGTAGTTTAGTGGTTCAGGATCGCAAGGTTGGGAGTTCAATTTCTAGTGGTGCGTTGTGTTCTGGAGCAAGATTCTTTATTTCCTGTTGCTCCAGACCACTCAGCTGGCAAAAATGAGTTGTACCTGTAATTCAAAAGGGGCCAGCCTTGTCACATTCTGTGTCATGCTGAATCTTCTGTAAAACTACATTAAAAGTAAGTGTGTCTGTGGAGTGCTCAGCCACTTGCACATTAATTTCACGAGCAGGTTGTTCTGCTGATCAGCTCAACCGGAACTCTCATCGTTGTAACCGATGAAGTACCAGTGCCAGAGAGACTAACATATGATAGAAAGATGGAAACAGGGGTCGTATGTAGAAGAAATGCAAGGCTACCCTTGCGAAAAAAAAAAAAGGGAGAAAGGACGTTTGAGATGAGTTATGAAGGCACACCCTCAAAGTACAGAAGGTGGGTACAGAGAGAATCGGAGCAGAGAACTGAGAATGGTTGGCTGGATAGATTTGCAAGGGCGTGAACAGAAAGTGAGAGAAGGAAGAGACGAGGACAGAAGTGAAAGCAGTGAATGGTGAACGCGGATGGCAGTGTAGATAATGGTGAGTCTCAGTTTGGTGGGGACGTAAAGGAAATAGGGGTGGGTCATGGAGAAGGAGGGGGTGATAGGTAGTAATACATAAAATAGAAAAAACAAGGCAGAACACATTGCTTGTGCGATTTGAAAGCCATATTTGCTGAAAACTGTAAAGTCGATGCATTAATCCTTTAATATTTAGACCGGTCAAATCAGGCCAAAATATTCTACCTGTTTTATGTTCAAAATGACCAGATCTAGCCTGTCACACCTACCCTGCAATGCAATTCTAAAAATATACAAACATACCATTGTAATCTCAAAGCAACAAGATGATGCAAAACAATGTGAATAAATAAGTATTACACTTGACAGAGTAATCTGAATGCTAAAGAGTTAAACCAGCCATAACTAACTCAAATACTCTGCCCATCTTATGTTTAAACTGGCTAGATCCAGCCTCTCACACTTACCTGACAATGTCATTCTAAAAATAAGCAATCACAATATTAAAATGTGAAGGCTACAAGATAACACAGGATTAATTAAAAACTGTGTGAATAATTAAGAATTACATTCGACAGAGCACTCTGATTGTTAAAGGGTTAAAATGAGGCTAAAATGTTTTTCTTGCGTAGAAGAAAGGATCAAATTTTAGTTTTTGGTCCTCCAAAATAACATCATTTGAATTCTGGTTTTGTGTAGTTTAGGGCTTGCGGAGGCGCAATGGCCCAGTGGTTAGGGCAGCAGACTCGCGGTTTCGATTCCCAGACCGGGCGTTGTGAGTGTTTATAGAGCGAAAACGCCTAAAGCTCCACGGGGCTCCGGCAGGGGATGGTGGCGAACCCTGCTGTACTCTTTCACCACAACTTTCTCTCACTCTTACTTCCTGTTTCTGTTGTGCCTATAATTCAAAGGGTCAGCCTTGTCACACTGTGTCACACTGAATATCCCCGAGAACTACCTTAAGGGTACACGTGTCTGTGGAGTGCTCAGCCACTTGCACGTTAATTTCACGAGCAGGCTGTTCCGTTGATCAGATCAGCTGGAACCCTCGACGTCATAAGCGACGGAGTGCCAACAACTGCAGTTTAGGGCTTAATGATAGGTGTAAATATCTGCTGTATAGGTCTTTAACCCTTTAGCATCTAAATTGGCCATATCTGGCCCAAATATTCCCCCTGTTTTATGTTCAAACTGTCAAAACCTGGCTTCTTACACCTGTCCTACAATGTCATTCTAAAATATATATATAGTCACTCATTGAAATCTCAAAGCTATGAGATAATGGATGATTAACCCATTACCTACCAGTAATCTCGTATGAGATCACTTAAAAATTACAAATTTCGTAATTATCTGTCAATATTTACACATATCTAACCTTTTTGCTATATCTACTAGGTATATTTCTCTGATATTCAAATGAGGTTTGCTAATTTTACACCCAATATCTCACTTATTTCTATTTAAAATGTTATTTTGAAATGTTATTTTGATCATTCCAGCGTGTTTCTAAGGCTGTTTTATGCTAGAAATCAAAGTTTCATAAAAAAATTCCAGTTAATAGAATTATGAGAGGTAATGGGTTAATTGAAAGCATGGGAATTAATAAGCATTACGTTTGACAGGGTGATCTGATTGCTAAAGAGTTAAGAGTCAAGGACTTACATGAATGACGGTGAAACTCCTGTAAATAGTGGCAAGGATTATTTCCTGGTAAATGTTCATCCTCTCAATCACGTTGATGGTGCTGGGGAACTCAGTGAGGTTGTCGTCTGTCAGGCTATTGATTCCTTTTATGGTAAGACCGAAGGAAAGGAAGAAACGATAGATAAATAAATGGTTGAAAGAAAAAAAAAAATGAAAAAAGAGAGAGAGAGAGAGAATTAAAGAAAGAAACAGAGAAAGAGAAAACAAAGGCAACTGAGTCAAAGGCTGTGTATGAAGACAGTTGCATCAAGAGGCACCGATGTCTAATTGTGGAAGGAACGTGTGGAAAGGGTAGACTCAGGAAGATGTGGGATGAAGTGGTGAGAAAGGATCTTCAAATGTTGGGTCTCACAGGGGCCCAAGACTCCTGGTGGTTTGCTGTGCTTGAGAAGACACGTCAAGCTAAGTGAATACGTGGTTGTCCTTGGATACGAGCATGTCTCCTGCATCCCTTTTCAGCTGAGCATTCCTAATCTTGTGGGCTCGTGGGTGCTGGTGCCACATAAAATGTGCCCATACTGGTGCAATGTAAAAGCACCTGAGACTGAAAGACGCCTGTCATGTATATGTATGTGTGTGTCCCCTCCACCACTGTTTGACAACTGGTGGTGGTGTGTTTATGTCTATAACTTAGCAGTTCAACAAAAGTGTTTGATAGAATAAATACCAGGTTTGAAATAAATAAGTACCGAGGTCAATTCATTCAACTAGAAAAAAAAAAAATCTTCAAGGTGGTGCCTCAGCATGGCCACAGTCAAATGATTGAAACAAGAAAAAGATAAAAAAATAAATAACAGCAATCACCTTCCATTATTGATGGAGCATTCACCATCTGCTTATAATAGGAATAGTACAAGCCCGACTCCGTTCGGAATGATATTTCTCGTTCTAACTCCTGTAAAGAATTAACAGCAACAAGAAGGATTAAATGAATGGCATATAATACTAGTTTCAAATTTTAGTACAAGGTCAACAGTTATAGAGAAGGGGGTAAGTTGATTACATTGACTCCAGCACATGACTGGTACTTATTTTATCGATCCCCGAAGGGATGAAAAGCAAACTTGACTCTGGTGATATTTGAACTCAGAATGTGAAGATAGATGAAATAGCGCTAAGCATTTTGCCTGGCGTGCTAACAATTCTGCTGGCTCACTACTCTTTTGATGATGATGATGATAATAATAATAATAATGGTTTCAAATTTTGATACAAGACCAGCAATTTCGGTGAGGGGATACATTAACCCCCGCCCCCAGCGTTCGATTGGTACTTATTTTATCAATGTCAGGAGGATGAACAACCATAAAGATGGATTAAATGTCACTAAGAATTTTGCCTGGCATGCTAACAATTCTGCCAGCTCGCTGCCTTTAATAATAAAAATCTTTACTACTATAGGCACAAGGCCTGAAATTTTGGGGGAGAGGGCCAATCGATTAGATTGACCTCAGTTCTTAACTGGTACTTAATTTATCGACCCCAGAAGGATGAAAGGCAAAGTCAACCTCAGCGGAATTTGAACACAAAAAACCTTTCTACTACAGGCAAGAGGCCTGAAATTTTGTGGGAGAACCCAGCATACAACTGGTATTCATTTTGGCTGATACTGGGTCATGAATGAAAGACAGAACTGACCCTGGTGGCATTTGAACTCAGAATGTCAAGTCGGAAGAAATGCTGCTAGGCATATTTCCTGGCATGGTAACAATTGTGTCAACTTAAAGAATAATATATTCATCATCATCTGCTTTCCATACTGGCATGGGTTGGATGATTTGACTGAGGACTGGTGAACCGGATGGCTGCACCAGTCTTCAATCTGATCTGGCAGAGTTTCTACAGCTGGATGCCCTTCCTAACGCCAACCACTCTGAGAGTGTAGTGGGTGCTTTTACGTGCCACCGGCATGAAGGCCAGTCAGGCACTACTGGCAACGGCCACACTCAAATGGTGTTTTTTATGTGCCACCTGCACAGGAGCCAATCCAGCAGCAATGGTAACAACCTCACTCGAATGTTTTTTCGTGCAACCGGCACAAGTGCCAGTAATGCAACACTGGTAACGATCACGCTCAAATGGTGCCTTTCATGTGCCACCGACATGGGAGCCAGACAGCTGCTCTGGCTGTGATCCTGCTCGAATGAGGCTGTTAGCGCTCCACTGGCACAGGTGCCAGTCATCGAATTTGGTTCGATTTCGATTTCACTTGCCCCAACAGGTCTTCGCAAGCAAAGTTTAGTGTTCAATGAAGGAAAGGTTGGCATGAAAGAACAATATATTATTAGAAACAATGCTACACTTAGAGAAGCTGTTGAAGGTGTTCTTTGGGGCATCTACATGATAGTTCTATCTTCCAGAAATAATAGCAAAATCTCCCTCAAATCATGTTAGACTCATCTCAGGGGCTGAAATGGTAGAGTTGTCAGAACATTGTATGAAATACTTTGGAGTATCCTTTATGGAGCTCTGTGCTCTGAGGTTGAATCCTGGCTAGGTCAAATCTGGGTTTCATTCTTCTGGGGTCAATAAACAAAGTACCAGTCAAAATACAGGGGTCAATTCTCTTATCTCTTTTTCACTCTTCTTCCCTCTCTCACTTGTCCCCTCTTTAGCTTTCATTGAATTCACTACATTGCACTGGGACCACATAACACCACTACAACCACCATGCACCTCTACACACCACCACCACCACCACCACCACCACACAACCATGTAACCACTACATAGCCACCACTGCCATACACCACCACCAGATACTACTACACATACATGTCTGCCTGGCGCTCCGTTAGTTATGACATTGAGGGTTCCAGTTGACCTAATCAATGGAACAGCCAGCTTGTGAAAGTAACATGCATGTGGCCGAGGACTCCACAGACGCATGTACCCCTGATGTAGTTCTCAGGAAGATACAGTGTGACACAGAATGTGACAAGGCCGGCCCTTTGAATTACTGGTACAACTCGTTTTTGGGAGCTGAGAGGACTGGAACAACGTAGAAGGAAGGAAGGAAGGATAGATGAACAGGCAGACAGACAAACAGATAAATAGATAAATAGATAGATAGCTACGGCATTGTCAGGTATGATGATGTGGGTCCCAATCAAAGGAACAGCCTGCTTGTGAAATTAACGAGCAGGTGGTTGAGTACCCCACAGACGTATGTACCCTTGATGTAGTTCTCAGGGAGATTCAGTGTGATACAGAATGTTACAAAGCTGATCCTTCGAAATACAACTTGTTTTTGAGAGCTGAGTGGAGTGGTGCAACATGAAATAGAATGTCTTGCTTAAGGACAGAATGTGCTGCTGGGAATTGAACTCACAACCTTATGCTCATGAGCCACACACGTTCACCACAACACACAACCACCACTACTACTATAGTGACCTGAGCCTGTCCTTCCAAGAAAGATCTCACCTTAATGTTGGTAAACCATAAATAGTTCTCGTGTAGTTGAGCCATGTAGCGAGCATGTTTCCAGCCACAAATGCAGCAGACGGATGCACCAAGTGCAATGCTGACCAACCAGATAAGGTTCCAAAGCAAGGTGGACCCTGTCTGTGCGTCTACGCTGGATTCTGCAGTGTTGCTGATCTGGGTCTGCTTCTTCTGGCCATTGGTGGTGGACCGCTTCTTATGACGGTGTCGTGGTTCGGACATCAGTGAAGAGTGTGTGTGTGTGTGTGTGTGTGTGTGAGATAGATAGATAGATAGATAGATAGACAGACGGATAGATAGATAGACAGATAGATAGACGGATAGATAGACAGACGGATAGATAGATAGACAGATATATAGATAGATAGATAGATAGAGACTATATGTGTGTGCAAGAGAAGAAGAGACAGGAATAGAAACTGACAGAGAGACTGTATGGGAAAGAGAGGGAGGGAGAGAGAGAGGGATAAAAATGGAGAGAGAGAGAGACAGACAGACTGTGCGTGTGAGAGAAAAAGAGGGAGGGAGGGAGAGGGTGACAGATATAGAAGCAGAGTATGTGGGAGAGAGAGAGAGGAGTGAGAGCACGTGTGTGTGTGTGAGAGAGAGTGGGGGTGAGAATGTGTGCGCGTGTGTGTGTGTGTTTATGTATGTATGTGATCATCATCATCATCATCATCATCATCGTTTAACGTCCGCTTTCCATGCTAGCATGGGTTGGACGATTTGACTGAGGACTGGTGAAACCGGATGGCAACACCAGGCTCCAGTCTGATTTGGCAGAGTTTCTACAGCTGGATGCCCTTCCTAACGCCAACCACTCAGAGAGTGTAGTGGGTGCTTTTACGTGTCACCCGCACGAAAACGGCCACGCTCGAAATGGTGTCTTTTATGTGCCACCCGCACAAGCCAGTCCAGGGGCACTGGCAACGATCTCGCTCGAAAATCCTACAGGAGCCAGTCAGGCGGTACTGGCAACGGCCACGCTCAAAATGGTGCATCTCATGTGCCACCCGCACAAGAACCAGTCCAGGGGCACTGGCAACGATCTTACTTGGCTTGCCGGGTCTTCTCACGCACAGCCCATTTCCAAAGGTCTCGGTCCGTAGTCATCGCCTCGGTGAGGCCCAATGTACGAAGGTCTTGCCTCAC
The DNA here is from genome assembly GCF_046866305.1 of Octopus bimaculoides. NCBI lineage: Eukaryota > Metazoa > Mollusca > Cephalopoda > Octopoda > Octopodidae > Octopus > Octopus bimaculoides. The sequence goes on along the minus strand of NC_142954.1, from coordinate 19,097,525 downwards.
CACCTCAGCCCAGGTCTTCCTGGGCCTACCTCTTCCACGGGTTCCCTCAACTGTTAGGGTGTGGCACTTTTTCACGCAGCTATCCTCCTCCATTCTCACCACATGTCCATACCAGCGCAATCGTCTCTCTTGCACGCCACAACTGATGCTTCTAATGTTCAGCTTTTCTCTCAAGATACTTACACTCTGACGGGTATTCACATTGACATTACACATCCAACGGAGCATACTGGCTTCATTCCTTGCGAGCTTACGTATGTCCTCAGCAGTTACAGCCCATGTTTCACTGCCATGTAGCATGGTTGTTCGTACGCATGCGTCATATAGTATAGAAGGATAACGGGTTAACGCCGTTAGTAAGAGAGGTTAAGAATGTAGAAGAGGAGGGTGGAACACTGTAACAAAATGCATTGAGTGAAGTTAAAATGAAGTTAAAAGCAATTAAGAATTAGACAAGGGGATATGAAAAAAATGGCAAAGTGGAAAATGTGGAAAAGTATGTATGGAAATATTTGCGTGTTGTTTTGAATGTGTGAATAAGCAAGTATGTGTTTGAGTTTGTGTGTGTGAGAATGAGATAGACAGAATGTGTCTGAATTAGTGTGCGTGGTGAATGAATGAATGGGAATGCATAAATAAGTGGCAACAAGAATGAATTACAAGTGTATATACAAGCGTATAGGTGTGTGTGTGTGTATGTGTGTGTGTGAAGATAGGAAGATAGACAAATAAATAGATAGATAGAGAGGTAGATAGACAGAGAGGCAGATAGACAGAGAGGCAGACAGACAGACAGACAGACAGACAGACAGACAGACAGACAGACAGGTAAACAAGAGAGAAAGAACTATTGCGTGTGCAGTATAAGCCTGGGTTTACAAATCACAGAAAAGTTCTCGGGTCCTTCTCAACACTTGGTCTCCACTTAGTATTTGGCTCTGTCAAACTCTGTAGTAGTAGTAGTAGTAGTAGTAGTAGTGAGTGGTGGTAGTAATGGTTGAGAGACAGTGTGTGAGTGGGGGAAGAGAAAGAGGGAGGACCAAAGTGCATAGAATGAAGAGACAAAGAGAGGGAGGAGTAGGATGAGGAAGAGAAGGTGAATAGGTCTGACGTGTGTGTGTGTGTGTGTGTGTGTGTGTGTGACAGGGAGTGTGTGTGCATGTATATGTCCATGTGTGTGTGTAGGAGAGAGAGAGAGAGAGAGAAACAGGGAGAGAGAGAGAGAGACAGACAAACAGAGAATGTGTGCATCTGTTTGTACATGTGCCTGTCTATGTGTGTATATATATATATATATATATATATACGTGTTGATGTGTGTGAGGGGAAGAGAGACAGACAGACAGAGAGAATGTGTGTGTGTGTGTGTGTGTGTGTGTGTGTGTGTGTGTGTATAACAGGTTGTGGCAAGAATCTATACGGATTAAAACAGATTTATGAAGTGATTTTTGCAAGACCTAGAGAAAATTTCTTTTCTTTTTCTTTTTGGTAAGCAAATGTGTACAAACACACACACACACACACACACACATATACATACACACATACCCCAAAATCCATAAACACAAACCAACATAAATACACACATGCACACACACACAAATATATAGCATCATGCACTAACCTTAACAGCTGTTACCAAATCCACACACCTTTTCCTTCAAATTGATTTCTGTCTCGGGTACTATCAATTACATCCACCCATTCACATGCGTCAGTACCTAATTCATTGATTACCACTTATTTTATTGGTTTTGAAATGATGACAGGCAAAGCTGACCTGGGTAAGATTTGAACTCAGAATGCAACCAAATACCACAAGGTATTTTTGTCTTTTTTTTTTTGTCCCAATCCTGCCATCTATCTGTCCTTACATACCACAAAATGCTTCAAATGTTGCTCTCCTAATTTTACCATCTACCCACAATCACTGCATGAAATGCAAAGAGATTGGCGAAATTTGTGATTCAAGTCCCCCAGAAGGGGGTCGCCTGTGTGTCTCAATGACCATGAAAACTATATCAGCAGAGTGCAAACTTTTGTTAGGGCCTCACATGCTGGACAAGTGAAAGGATAGAGGCCAGATAGACAAAATACGGACCCCTTCTTCCTCAGTGGCAAAAGCGGGCTTGTGTAGGGCTTACAACCCTAACTAAAAAGTGAAACTGAAGTTACAGAAGTATTGACGATAATTGAAAACTAACAAAGCCAGAAGAGGGGAACTTTCCGTCAGAGAAAACCCACGAGGTGTTGAAGAATTCCTGGCTTTGAGTAAATGAAAATATCGGGGGGGATTAGTTATTTGTGATTTTATTCAACATATTCCCCTCTCTGGCATAAGAGTAATTAGTTGCTGTGTGCAAGAGAAAAGACTGTGCTCGTTTGGTCATGTGATGTGGATGGATGCTGACAGACATATAAAGAAGTGCTGATCTCGCAAAGTAGATGGTACATGTGGAAGTGGAAGACCCAGAAAGACGTGGGATGAAGTACTGAAGAACAATCTCAAGATGCTGAACCTTTCAGGTGAGATGACAAAGAACCGAGACACCTGGCACCTTCCTGTACTCAAGAGGACTTGTACTTCACAGTAGAAGTATTAAGACCGGTCCTTCTGGTGGTGTGGAACACTTGTGGCACTGTCACATAAAAGTGCCTGTGTGGTGCCATGTAAAAGCACCCAACACACACTGTAAAGTGGTTGGTGTTAGAAGGGCATCCAGCCACAGAAATCATGTCAAATCAGACTGGAGTCTGGTGCAGCTCTCTAGTTTACCAGCCCTGATCAAACTGTCCAACCCATGCCAGTATGGACAACAGACATTAAATGATGTGTGTGTGTGTTCTCAAATCATCGCATATATATGTATGTATATATCTATACACACAGACACCTCTATGTGCGTGTGTACCCTAGTCTTGATATCACATGATAGCTGTAAATGAGTACCATTGTCAAACAAGTGGGGTTGTTCATTTGTGGTCTTCCGTATAAAATATGTCTAGCTATGAGGAATTATTACCTTTCCAGGAAACAGGTGAGGCATGGCAACAGGAAGGAGCATCCGGCTGTAAAAATCTGCCTTAACAAATTCCATTTGACCCAGGCTAGTTTGGAAAAACTGGATATCAAAATGATGACGATGATGATACACACACACACACACACACACAGAAAAACACCTTAAGTTTTGTGTTACAAAAATGAACTAGCAGAGGGAGGTAATTAGAACAGCCGGTGACCACATCAAAACTTTGGCAAGCTGTTTCCACGAAATCAATGTAGATTTTATGTATATAAAAATATATATCATTATCATCATCATCTTCATTTTACATCTGTTTTCCATGCTGGCATGGGTTGGACAGTTTGACCAAAAACTGGGAAGCGGCACCAGGTTGCAGTCCGATTTGGCATGGTTTCAACAGCTGGATGCTCTTCATAATGCCAACCACTCCAAGAGTGTAGTGGGTGCTTTTTATGTGACAGTTACACAGAACTAGCATCGGCCACAACTACGATCTCACTTGACTTGACAAGTCTTCTCAAGAACGGTATATCACAAAAGGTCTTGATCACTTGTTGCTGCCTCTGTGAGGCCCAACGTTCAAGTGGTGCCGGTTACATGACACTGGCATCAGCCACAACTATGATTTCACTTGGCTTGATGGGTCTTCTCAATCACAGCATGTACCTCAATGTTCAAGGCTGCTTTTTACATGTCAGCTACTCAGCCACAACTATATATACATATATATAATAATATTATTAGGGACAAAATCCAAAATTACAGGTAAAAAACTCAATTAAAATCAATTTATAAAAAAAAATTAAAATTAAAATTAAATTGAGCCTTATAGATAAAGTATATATAAAATATATATAGTTTTAGGGAAAATAACCAATTTTCAAGAACTCATCGATTATGGATGAAGGGATGATTATTGAATGGTTATTATTTTGATATTATGATATTTTTTAAATAATTTTTCTATCTTTATATAATAAGTATTTCATATTAATTCATTTGGTACTTATTGTTGGTTGAGATATATATCTAATTATTGTTCTACTTACGATCTGACGAGTAGCTATATTTTTGAATAGAACTTATTTTCGATAATTTCAATTGATTTTAATCGATTTAAATTTCTTTTCTATTTGAAAATTGGTTATGAAACACGTGTAATCTTTTTATTATATTTATCTTATGATATTTACTTTACTTTATATTATACTCATTTATTGTGCTTTTAATTATTAATTTTTCTATATGTGATAGTGGATTTTCATCGATGAGTTCTTGAAAATTGGTTATTTTCCCTAAAACTATATATACATATATATATATATATATGTAAAAAGCACCATTCGAGTGTGATCATTACCAGCGTCGCCTTACTGGCACTTGTGCCAGTGGTACGTGGAAAAGAACATTTGAGCAAAGGCATTGCCAGTGCCGCTGGACTGGCTCCTGTGCAGGTGACATGTAAAAACACCATTTGAGCGTAGCCGTTGCCAGTACCGCCTGACTGGCCCTCATGCCGGTGGCACGTAACAGCACCCACTACACTCTCAGAGTGGTTGGCGTTAGGAAGGGCATCCAGCTGTAGGATCTCTGCCAGATCAGATTGGAGCCTGGTGTAGCCATCTGGTTTCACCAGTCCTCAGTCAAACTGTCCAACCCATGCTAGCAAGGAAAGCGGACGTTAAATGATGATGATGATGATGATGATGATGATATGCTCCGGCATCTGGGCGTGGCCAGTGGCCAATGCCAGTGTTGAGTAACTGACATGTTCATATTTGAATTCTTTGTGTTTCAATAATTTTTCTCTGCTTTTATTCATTCTTGAATTTCATGGACATATACTGGTAAACAAGCCGACACACAAAATCTCTAGTGCAACTTTATTTTATTAATGTACCTGAAGAGACCCAGAACAATGGGTCGAAACATGTTGTACTTAATAAAAGTCTAATACACATTCCATTTCCTATTTTATGAATACTATTACCCCAACTGCCACTGCGAAGTTCCTGGAGTAAACCTACAGATAACAACAGGTAACCTAAACTGACAGTGCTTTACTCATAATCTATTTATACATTTTGTATAATTTTTCCATTCTATATACATATATATACATACACACTCACAATTTGAGGATGCAATTTCCCCGTAAGTGAGAACAATATAGTTTTTTTTTATATACCTAATGGTCATTACCTAAAATGGTAATGACAAATTTTTAAGTTTGCTTGACATTTTATAAGTGTGAAAGGTATTAAAATTTCGATACTCTGTATCAAAGGTTCTGACAAGAATAGGCAGAAAATCAGAGTTTGAGGCAAGAAGACACTTTTGACCAATCAGAATTCTGTTTACATAATCAGCTTGATCAGTCACCTTCCTATGTCTGTTGAGTAAAGTGTCATCTAAGCACGTTTATTGGTAATTAAACTTATTTTGCAGCACTTGTGCGTATTTATCAGCTTTGTTTTTGCTGATAATCAACAACTTTTCCTGTGATCATGATTTGAGAAGACATACAGAAGTATGCTAAAGATTAGACATAATCTCTTGTAGGCAAGAAATGTAAAATAAAATTTATTATAAATACAAACACTTCATAATTTAATATTTTTCAATGTGATACGTGTTAAACAGAAATTATTTTTATTTAATGAAAATTTAATAAAATTTAATCATAAGTAAAATTATGCTAAATACAACTAAATTGAAAACCTTTTCACCTTGGCCATATCGGCAATTCTGAAAACTTTTGGGTGCAAATTTTACATGAGTAACTTTTTTTAATAATTTTTATCCTGAAAATCACCTGCGTAAATTACATAGGTGCACAAATTACATGGGTTTTTACGGTATATATGTGTGTGCGTGTCATTGTTTGTCCCTCACCACCACCTGACACCGGTATTGGTGTGTTTGCATCCATGTAACAATGCTTTGGCAAAAGAGACCAAAAGAATAAATATCGATTTTACAAAAACAAAAAAATATAAGTGCTGGAGTCGATACATTCAAGGTGGTGCCCCAGCATGGCCACAGTCTAATAACTGAAACAAGTAAAAGAATAAAAAATAAACATGGTACCTACTGAAATCTGAGAAAACCAAAGATAGTTGTCGTGCAAGGTGGACATGTACCTTGCATGTGCGTAACCAATAGCGATGGCAGCCAATATACCGGTTAGGCCCCACAAAATGGTCACACAATGTCCAGCACTGGAACGACTGTTTGGAGGAGAAGTTGCAGACGTTTTCTTCTTTTTGCTACCACGTTTGGCTTTCTTGTCATCTGCAGGAATGTTCTTCTGGTTGTTAGCCGAAGGTTTGGTGTGCCTCCGTTGTCTAGATTCCATCACTGAAATTTCTGAAGAAGAAACAGACATAATTAGATTTTTTTTATTACATATATATATATATATATATATATATATATATATATATATATATATATATATATATATATATATATATATATATATATATATTCTCTTTTACTCTCTTTTACTTGTTTCAATCATTTGACTGCGGCCATGCTGGAGCACCGCCTTTAGTCGAGCAAATCGACCCCAGGACTTATTCTTTGCAAGCCTAGTACTTATTCTATCAGTCTTTTTTGCCGAACCGCTAAGTTACGGGGATGCAAACACACCAGCATCGGTTGTCAAGCGAAGTTGGGGGAACAAACACAGACAGACAAACATATACACACACATACATATATATATATATTATTATTATTATTATTGTGGTTGTTTCTGCTATTATAATTGTTGCTGCAATAAAGTATCTTCAATGCATCGATTTTGAGCTCTATCTTTTAAGATATATATATATATATATATATATATATATACAACGGGCTTCTTTTAGTTTCTGTCTACCAAATCCACTCAGAAGGCTTTGGTCGACCCGAGGCTATAGTAGAAAACACTTGGACTGAACCCAGAACCATGTGGTTGGTAAGCAAGCTAGCTACTTACCACACAGCCACTCCTGTGCCTATATATATATATATATATATATATATATATATACACACACACACACACACATATAATCCTCTCACACCATCTCCGATGAAGGGATATAATAAATATCCTGGAAACAGCTGTAAGATCTATTTATAAATGTTCTATAATGTACACAGACTTTGTTTTTTTATCTCATTACGAAAAGTAAATCCTTATATATATATATATATATATATCATCAGATATATATATATATATATAGGTGTGGTCGTGGCAATATAGGCTTAGATGTGGCTATATAAGCACAGACGTGGTAATATATTTGCAAGCGTGGGTATATGGGTGGAGACGTGGTTGTGTGGTAAGAAGCTTACTTCGTAACTAAGTATCTATTGCATTTTTTCTTCTCCATTTATTTATATATAGGCGCAGGAATGGCTGTGTGGTAGGAAGCTTGCTTCATAACCACATGGTTCCAGGTTCAGTCCCACTCATGTCACCTTGGGCAAGTATCTTCTACTATAGCCTCGGACCGACCAAAGCCTTGTGAGTGGATTTGGTAAATGGAAACTGAAAGAAGCCTGTCGTATGTGCGTGTGTGAGTGTGTGTGTGTGTCTATGTTTGTCCACCTTCCGTTGCTTGACAACCAGTGTTGGTGTGTTTACATCCCTGAAACTTAGTGGTTCGGAAAAAGAGACCGAGAGAATAACTACTGGGCCTACAAAGAAAAAATCCTGGGGTCGATTTCTTCAACTAAAAGGCAGTGCTCCAGCATGGCCACAGTCAAATGACTGAAACAAGTAAAAGAATAAAAGAACATGTGCGTGTGTGTGTGTGTATAGATACATATCATCATCGTTTAACGTCTGTTTTCCATGCTGGCATGGGTTGGATGGTTTGACTGCGGACTGGCAAGCCAGGAGGCTGCACCAGGCTCCAGTCTGATCTGGTAATGTTTCTACAGCTCGTTGCCCTTCCTATCACTAATAACTCCGAGTGTGTAGTGGGTGCTCTTTTACCTGCCACCGGCACAGGGGCCAGTCAGGCGGCACTGGCAATGACCACGCTCAAATGGTGCCTTTTATGTTCCACCAGCACAGGATCCAGTCTGGCGCTACTGGATATACTCTCTTTACTCTTTTAGTTGTCTCAGTCATTTGACTGTGGCCATGCTGGAGCACCACCTTTAGTCAAGCAAATCGACCCCAGGACTTATTCTTTGTAAGCCTAGTACTTATTCTAACGGGCTCTTTTGCTGAACCGCTAAGTTACGGGGACGTAAACACACCAGCATCGGTCGTCAAATGATGTTGGGGGACAAACACAGACACACACACATATATATACGATGGGCTTCTTTCAGTTTCCGTCTACCAAATCCACTCACAAAGCTTTGGTCAGCCCGAGGCTATAGTAGAAGACACTTGCCCAAGGTGCCACGCAGTGGGACTGAACCTAGAACCATGTAGTTCGTAAGCAAGCTACTTACCACACAGCCACTCCTACATGGAGGGCTTAAACCAGAATTCTACCAAATGGTATTTCTATTTAATGAAATTTTCTACAAATAGCTTTCAGAGGGTGTAGGTTACAATTTTGCATAATTTTCTTTTTAATGAAATTTTCTACAAATAGCTTTCAGACAGGGTAGATTCTGTAAGAATTTAGTGTGGAAAAAGAAGAAAAAAAATGGTGTACCCACTCACACGTGTATTGTCACATATCACATATATTACAAAATGAAACTTGAAATTTTGGAAAAAAATTTGTCACTATGAGTACAGCTTTTTTTTTTTTTAGGGAATTCTGGTGCAAGCACCCCATATAACCTCTCGTAACTTCTTTTATTCTTTGGAATTTCCAGAAAATCTTTAAGAATTTGTGTTCTACACATGAGAATTCGTATGATTTACAAATTATTTTTTCTTAAATTTTGGTTTAAGCATCTCATATAACCTCTTGTAACTTTAAAATAAATTTTGGGCAATTTTCAGAAATTTTTTTGTGAATCTGTGTTCTACACATGAGAAATCATTGGATAACACAAAAAATTCTAGTTTGATTTTTAAAACTCCCCTCCAAAATTGTAAAATTTCCATTCTTTTTTTAGTATTTTTTTTTTAAGTATAAAATATGGACAGCCTGAATTTTTGGCTTAAATCCCAACAATGGATCATAATTTCCTTAGATGTATTTATGGGGAGAAAAATATTGTAAAACTTCAGTGACAAAGAAACAAGGAAGGTATCAGGTGGTGGTGAGATGTGCTAAAAACAACAGCTAAATTCCCCTTATATCACACTAATATAAAAAAAAAAATGTTTTTCCATAATCGTCTTCTACGAAAGCTTCAGGCCGACCAAAGCTTTGTGAGTGGATTTGGTAGGAGGAAACTGAAAGAAGCCCATTGTGCATGAATATATATTTGTGTTTTTCTCCGCTTCTCTCCCACCCCCATCGCTTGACAACCGATATTGGTGCGTTTACATCCCCGCTAGGCAAAAGTGGCCTTTAAGGCAGTGCTCCGGCATGGCCGCAATCAAATGACAGAAACGAATAAAAGAATATATGTGTGTGTGTGTGTTTGACTCCCACCACTGCTTAACAACCGGTGCTAGTGCGTTTACGTCCCCTTAACTTAGCAGTTTGGCAAAAGAATACCGATATAGGTATCAGATGACAACCGATATTGGTGCGTTTACATCCCCGTAACTTAGCGGTTCGGCAAAAGTGGCCTTTAATGTGGTGCTCCAGCATGGCCGCAGTCAAATGACTGAAACAAGTAAAAGAATAAATATGTGTGTGTGTGTTTGACTCCCACCACTGCTTAAAAACCGGTGCTAGTGCGTTTACGTCCCCTTAACTTAGCAGTTTGGCAAAGAATACCGATATAGGTACCAGATTTTAAAAAGAATTAGTACTGGAGTCGATTCGTTGGCACTCTGTTGCTTACGACGTCGAGGGTTCCAGTCGATCCGATCAACGGAACAGCCTGCTCGTGAAATTAACGTGCAAGTGGCTGAGCACTCCACAGACACGTGTACCCTAAACGTAGTTCTCGGGGATATTCAGCGTGACACAGAGTGTGACAAGGCTGACCCTTTGAATTACAGGCACAACAGAAACAGGAAGTAAGAATGAGAGAAAGTTGTGATGAAAGAGTACAGCAGGGTTCGCCACCATCCCCCTGCCGGAGCCTCGTGGAGCTTTAGGTATTTTCGCGATCGTATGACCGCGAGTCCGCTGCCCTTACTACTGGGCCATTGCGCCTCTACTGGAGTCGATACATTCAACTGAAAGCTCTTCAAGGCTATACCCCAGCATGGTCGCAGTCTAATGACTAAAACAAGAAAGAAACAAAAACGATCGCGTTAAGCAGACTGACGTTTCCAAAAGGTGACGACATCCCATAAAATTTGAACTGCTAAACGACCATAATAACAATGAAAATTTGGAATCACAATTAGCAAGATAAGCCTGCAACATATGGTTAGGTTGTCATATTTTAATGTAATGGGTAATAAATATGGTGGGGGGGGGGTCGTACTCGAAAGAAGCAACAGGTGGATTGAAACAAAATCAGTTGGAGGCGGCGCCCTAACAAGGCCGCAATGTCTCCGTGTGTTTTTGTGTGAAGTTATATGGAAAAGCAAAGCAATCTAATATTAAACTGAAGGAATGCTCAATAACTTTTTTATTAGAGTACATTTTTTTTTTGTTTTTGTTTGCAAAGAAGATGCTTGTCTAAAAGCCGT
>NC_142954.1:19079264-19084264 GCF_046866305.1 Octopus bimaculoides | reverse complement strand
TAACATTACCAAATGGTATAAGGACACAAATTGTGTGTTGATAGCCAGCTGGAAAAGATGTTTTCCTGGAGCTAAAACAACAGTAACATCGTCCTATATAGAACTGCCATGTTCTGTTGGCATATAAACTTTACTATATATATATATAAGTCTGTATATATATATGGGAGAATATACGAAAAAACAACAACAGACGAGGACAGGTGGTGTAAATAACAAAAGGATGTATTAGTATGACGCTCGGGAATACGGAAAGTCTTTGACGTTTCGAGCTACGCTCTTCAACAGAAAGAATATGTATATACATATCTACATGTATGTATATATATATATATATATATATATATATATATATATATATATATATATATATATATGTATGTATATATATATATATATATATATATATATATATATATATATATATATATATGTAAATACATATCTACATGTATGTGTATATATATATATATATATATATATATATATATATATATATATATATATATATATATATATGTAAATATGTATATACATATCTACATGTATGTATATATATATATATATATATATATATATATATATATACACCACACCCACACCACACCCATTGACCACTACATTGCTAGATGTGTCCCCTGCGTACTCACCTGCAATGCTACACCTCTGTTTACAATCACCAGTGTCTTCCCCACCACCACAACTGCCCAACCCCATCACCGCCACCATCTCCTCTATCGACACCATCATCATCATCATAATCACCAACAGCATGACAATCACAACTATAAACCAGTTTCCGCCCACATCAGTAACCCACCACCACCACCACCACCACCATCATCATCATAACCCTGTCTATAACTCGTCTCCACCCGCATCAGTACCACCACCACCACCACCACCACTATACTGCCATCACCACCACAGCCCCACCACTACTGCCTCCACCAACACCACCACCACCACCACCACCATCACTTCTACTGCCACCACCACTGTCACTGTCACGGCAACTGCTGCTGCTGCTGCCACTGCTGCTACCTGCATCACCACAACCACCAGCAGCAGCAGCATCGCCAACACTGAACCCTGTGCCTACTCCCCATCGCGTGGTGTATCTGTCTGTCTGTGCGTCTCTGTCCAAATCAAACATGGAATCCAGACAACACGGTTTCCTTCTCACCTGGAATTTTCTCTTGGTTTTCCTCGTAATCGACTTCAATGCAGGTAAGAGTTACGGTTGTTTGTATAGGTGTTTGTGGTCAGTGGTGTTCGCTACGCTTTTATTTGTCATCGTCACCATTTAACATCCGCTGTCCATGCTGGCATGGGTTGGACAGTGTGACCAAAGCTGGGGGGGGGGGGGGGGCTGCACCAAACTCCAGCTTGATTTGGCCCAGTTTCTACGGCCAGGTGCCCTTCCTAACACCAACCACTTTACAGAGTGTGCTAGGTGTTTTTTTTATGTGGCACCGCACAGGCACTTTTATGTGGCACCGCACAGGGACTTTTATGTGGCACCACACAGGCACTTTTATGTGGCACCACACAGGCACTTTTATGTGGCACCGCACAGGCACTTTTATGTGGCACCACACAGGCACTTTTATGTGGCACCACACAGGCACTTTTATGTGGCACCAAACAGGCACTTTTATGTGGCACTGCACAGGCACTTTTATGTGGCACCACACAGGCACTTGTATATAGAACTGCCCGAGCATTATTGCTGTGGTTTAACTTCGTTGTGAGAGCAGATTTTGAAAAGATTCTTCTTATGGCTGTCTTTCATCTTTTAACCTTTACGGCCTTCGTCTGTTTCGGTCATTAGACTGTGGCCATGCTGGGGTACTGCCTTGAAGAACTTTTAGTCGAATGACTCAACCCCAGCACTTTTTTAAGCCTGGTACTTATTCTGTTGGTTCCTTTTTGCTGAACTGCTCAGTCATGGAGATGCAAACAAACCAACACCAGTTGTCAAGCAGTGATGGGGGACAAACACAAAGACACACACACACACAGGCACACACACACAGAAACACACACACACAGGCACACACACACACAGACACACACACACACACACACATACACATACACACAAAGACATACCTGCACACATACATATATTCTTTTATTCTTTTACTTGTTTCAGTCATTTGACTGTGGTCATGCTGGAGCACTGCACTGAAGGGTTTCTAGTCAAACAAATCGACCCCAGAACTTATTTTTTAAGCTATTCTATTGGTCTCTTTTGCCAGACTGCTTGACTACAGGGATGTAAACACACCAACACCGGTTGTCAAACAGTTATGGGGTGGGAACAAATACAGACACAAAAACACACACACACATGCGCACACACACACACACGTACACACACACAAACACACATATATGACAGCTTCTTTTAGTTTCCAACGACCAAATCCATTCACAAGGCTTTGGTCATCTCCAGGCTTTAGTAGAAGGCACTTGCTCGAGGTGCCATGCAGTGGGACTGAACCCAGAACCTTGCACCCATGCATCTTTTTTTCCTGCTCACAGTGCATCTAGGACTTCATTATTTAATGTTATGGTGTTGATAGTGGTCGGGGATGATTGTCATGGTGGTGGTAGCGGTGGCGGTGGTTGTCTTGGTGATGGTAGTGCTGTTGATAGTGCTGATGTTTGGTTCTTGGATTTTGGTTATGGTTGTGCATATGTCTGCCTGTTTCCTTCATCTTTCCCAAAACGCCTGCACATTCAGCCAACGTCCAAATGCACTCTTTTGCCTACAAAGTCATGCTTCTTCTGGGAAAATAAACTACACTCATTCAAAGGGTGATGGATACCTTTCGTCTACCATTAAAGGCAGCAAACTGGCAGAATGGTTAGCCTGCTGGATGAAACAGTCTGTGGCATTCTGTCTGTCTTTACATTCTGAGTTCAAATTCCACCGAGGTTGACTTTGCCTTTCGTCATTTTAGGGTCAATAAATTAAATACCAGTAAAACACTGGGGTTGATGTAATCAACTAGTCTCCTCCCCACTAAATTTCAGGCCTTGTGCTTTTAGTAGAAAGGATTATTATTATTATTATTATTATTATTATTATTATTATAGGCGCAGGAGTGGCTGAGTGATAAGTAGCTTGTTTACCAACCACATGGTTCTGGGCTCAGTTCCACTGCGTGGCACCTTGGGCAAGTGTCTTCTACTATAGCCTTGGGCCGATCAAAGCCTTGTGAGTGGATTTGGTAGGCGGAAACTGAAAGAAGCCTGTCGTATATATGCATATATATATATATATATATATATATATATATATATATATATATATATATACATATATGTGTGTGTGTATATATGTTTGTGTGTCTGTGTTTGTCACCCCGACATTGCTTGACAACCGATGGTGGTGTGTTTACGTCCCCGTAACTTAGCGGTTCGGCAAAACAGACCAATAGAATAAGGCTTACAAAGAATAAGTCCTGGGGTCGATTTGCTCGACTAAAGGCGGTGCTCCAGTATGGCCGCAGTCAAATGATTGAAACAAGTAAAGGAGTAAAAGGAGTATTATTATCTATTATTATTATTATTATTATTATTATTATTATTATTATTATTATTATTATTATTATCATCATCATTATTATGATTAGGGTGGTGAGCTGGCAGAATTGTTAGCACACCTGGCAAAGTGCTTAGTGGCATTTCATCCATCTGCATAATCTGAGTTCAAATTCTGCAGAGGTCGACTTCACCTTTCATCCTTTTGAGATCGATAAAATAGGTACCAGTTGAGCAGTGGAGTCAATGTAATTGACTAGTCCCCTCCCCCAAATTTCAGGCCATATGCCAACAGTAGAAAGCATTATTATTATTATTATTATTATTATTATTATTATTGTGAATACCCGTCAGAGTGTAAGTATCTTGAGAGAAAAGCTGAACATTAGAAGCATCAGTTGTGGCGTGCAAGAGAGACGATTGCGCTGGTATGGACATGTGGTGAGAATGGATGAGGATAGCTGCGTCAAAAAGTGCCACACCCTAACAGTTGAGGGAACCCGTGGAAGAGGTAGGCCCAGGAAGACCTGGGCTGAGGTGGTGAGGCAAGACCTTCGTACATTGGGCCTCACTGAGGCGATGACTACTGACCGAGACCTTTGGAAATGTGCTGTGCGTGAGAAGACCCAGCAAGCCAAGTAAGATCGTTGCCAGTGCCCCTGGACTGGTTCTTGTGCGGGTGGCACATGAGATGCACCATTTTGAGCGTGGCCGTTGCCAGTACCGCCTGACTGGCTCCCGTAGGATTTTCGAGCGAGATCGTTGCCAGTGCCCCTGGACTGGCTTGTGCGGGTGGCACATAAAAGACACCATTTCGAGTGTGGCCGTTTTCGTGCGGGTGACACGTAAAAGCACCCACTACACTCTCTGAGTGGTTGGCGTTAGGAAGGGCATCCAGCTGTAGAAACTCTGCCAAATCAGACTGGAGCCTGGTGTTGCCATCCGGTTTCACCAGTCCTCAGTCAAATCGTCCAACCCATGCTAGCATGGAAAGCGGACGTTAAACGATGATGATGATGATGACGATTATTGTCAAGGTAGCAAGCTGGCAGAATCATTAGCATGCTGGGCAAATTGCTTAGCAACATTTTATCCTTCTTTATGTTCTGAGTTCAAATTCTGCTGAGGTCGACTTTGCCTTTCATTCCTCTTGGGCTCGATAAAATAAGTACCAGTTGAACACTGGGGTCGATATATTTGACTCCCCCTCCCCAAAATTGCTGCCCTTCCTGGCAAAATTTGAAACCAATATTGTTATTATTATTATTATTATTATTATTATTATTATTATTATTATTATTATTATTATTATTATTAAGGCAGCGAGCTGGCAGAATTGCAAGCATGCCAGGTGAAATGATTAGTGGTATTAAGCCTGTCGCTATATTCAAATTCGACTTTGCCTTTCATCCTTTCGGGGTCGATAAATTAAGTACCAGTTGAAC